>NW_004567125.1:25234697-25240709 GCF_000260355.1 Condylura cristata | reverse complement strand
GGCTCCTGGGCACCTCCGTCTTCCTTTCCCAGGAGCAGTGACTAAATATCTGCAAAATTGGCAGAAGTGTTCAAAGAACCAAGTAGAAAAGCAGAACATCTCGCGTTCACTTCCCTCTCTCATCTTAGACATTTTGCCACCTGAACTGGGTGGTTACACCACTTAGTCTCTGCTGACCTCGACCTGATGCCTTGGGTTTTTCAGCAGGAACCTAAAGGGGTGAAATATATGTGGACTCTCATTTGCACACAGGACCTCAGAGGCATGGGCAGGTTCAGTGACCTCTGGGGCTGTGAATGATACTGAGTTTTGCAGCACCTGATTGCTGGGAGCGAGGAGACACACATCCCCATGGGTGGGCCCCAGGGCCCCAGGTGAACCCACAGCCCCCTGTGCTCAGTGCCCAGGTCTGAGCTCAGTTGCCTAAGGTGTTTGATCTGCAGGACTCACACCCAGCACCCAGCTCAGGCAGCCCCCGAAGCTTCACCTCCTTGTTGCAACCCCACCTCGCTACTGTCCTATAAGGTGTCATTCACAAAGTGTTCTGTCACTCATGCTCTATCCTGGCTGCAATAGAGAAAGTGAGAAGGGGGAGCTGAGCAGGCTGCTCAGTTACACGAGGAAAAAAACAATTTTTTTTTTTTGTTTCCAGTTACAGCTCTCAGCAGAGTAAACTTTTGAAAGTGGATATATATTTTCCACAAAGAACCGAATTGACCGATTTTACTAAGTTTTGTTTCAACTACTACTGATATTTTTGTTTGTTTGATTCAAAGCCAGTTTCCTTGCTTTGAATGACCTGGATCTACAATAATGTTCTAATTTTTTCTTTCAACAGTGCTAATTTTGTTTCCATTTCTTCTCTCCCCTTTATACCAACACAGTATAAAAATTTTAGTAGTAAATTTTACAACTCATGAGTCTGTTTTTGCATAACTTCATTAGGGTATTTTTTCTCCTTAAACTGAAGAAATTGGCAATGTGCGTCAGTGGCTTTGCTTGGCATTCTCCAGGAACTTTGAACAGAGCTGAGTGAAGATGAGCATCTGCTGCTTTGTTTGTAGGGTTCCAGAGACCTCCAAGGAAGGTGAGGAAGCTTGTCTGCATTGGAAGGACTGGACAAGCCGAGAAAAGCATTGAGCCCTGGTAACCTCCAGATAGGTGACCCCAGGTTGAATCTGGTGGAACTGATTTTGTTCCTACATGGACTGGACATCAGTACTCGCTCTGATACTATATGGATTGTTCCAACAAGGCCAACTAAAACTGCTGTTTGGTTAGTCTACCCTATGATTTTATGCAAAAATAAATATATGGTTAAATGGTAGCATGAATTTGTAAGTAGGTTGTACATTGTTAGATTCAGTTGGGATCAAGGTTGAGATAACTTGTTTCTAGAGAAGTTAAACAAGTTTTAAAAAGTTTTTCTTGTTCCTGTTATGTTGATTTATATACCAGATGTTTTTTTTTCTCCAGTAATGACCATCATACTGGGCATTCATGAACACTGCTGGTGACTGTTGCTTCTTTTACATACACTTGAAACCTTAGGAAGACTGGAAACGTTACAGAAACTGTCTCTTAAGGCTACACCCTGTGTGTGATCTGTGCCACCATAGATATGGTGGTATGAAATCAAAAGGGGAGAATTGTTAAGGGTAGGATGTCCTAAAGGAACTCTGAAGTTCTGTGGACTCCACTCCCTACTCCAGCTTTCTGGATACCACCCCTGCCCCCCAGTGACTAGAAAGCTATAAATCCCAGCATTACCAGGGAGAGAACTGCGAGGACCCAAGGGCAGAGCTAAGCAGAACTTCTGGCGCTTTGGGGGATAGAGCGCGGGTTTTCCAACTGTCGCTTTGGAGAGGTAATGGCTCTCTCTCTGGAGCAAAGGCTTTCAGACTGTATGACGGGGGGCTATCAGTATTAGTTTGTGACTAGAGTCCCAAATTAGCTGAGCTGGTAAGATAGTCCAGTTACTTTGTATCCTTCTCTCTTTCCCTCGTTTGTTCCTTTTTCTTTCCCCTTTTGTGTGTGTCTGCAGAAAATTACGTTAAGCTCTGGTGAGGACCCACAGACAGACAGCCCAAGTTCACTCTGGGCTACCCTGTAACAACACTTAGCTGTTACTTCTCACAGAGCTGGGGCTGGTCATCCTGTTGATGATGTGAGAGAACCCAGGGGCTGGGGCACACCGATTGCTGGGTCCTCACCCACCTGCTCAAGACAGCAGGACATGACCCAAAAGCTGATGCAAGAGGAGAAGCAACCATGACTGGATTCATTACTACTGGTAGGAAAAGCAGAATGGAGAGAGCGCACACATAGCGAGGAGGCGAGTAGTCATGTCCTGCCAGGGACCAAGGTCAAAAGTGAAGCCACATGTGATAAGCTCATGGGTTCTCCCCAGACCTTCCATCCTCACTAGAAGTTGAAATGCTGAACCTGCAGCAGTTTGACTGCTCCAAAGCAACAGCATCATAACTGCCCCCAATTTTTAGCTGCTTAATTAAGCAAATGCCCAAGAAGTCTAAAGTCAAAGCTCAGCTCAACCCCATTTCCCCACTGTGCCATGCACAAGGGTGGATTCTTGGAAGCTCCACATTCTACCCTCAAGTTGGCCATGAGCAACCACCCACTGCTTCTCTCACAGTTCCAGAAGGCGACACCTGCTAGAAAAGGGGTGGAAGTGAGACCAGAACCGAAGTGTGATAATAGGATCTGCTTGGAGCGTACCTACGGGAGAGCCAGGGCTGTCTGGGGTGCTGTGGTGTTTGGTGTCTGGAACATGTATATGCTGTGCTCGGGGAAATCTACAGGAATGGCCCTTGCATGTAGTGTCTGCATCTGTCAACGGTGGACAGGAGTTTACAGCTGTGCTGCCACCTCAGAGCCTCTGTGCTCGTCATGGTGTAGGTCTGTCTGCATCTGTGTATTTGTGTGTCCCGGTGAGTCTGTCCATTGTGCAGACCTGTGTGTGTTTGTGTTTGGGGGTACGTGTGTTCTGGTGAGCATGTCTGTGTCTTCTGTCTCTTTGCATTTTGATTATGGGTATGAACCAGAATTTGCTGTCATTTGGTAGATACCCTAATTTACCTGTGTATAACTGTGTTCCTCTTCATGTCTGCATTCTAGGTCTGGTTCCCTTCCATTTGTTGTCTCTGCCAGTGTGTGTGTGTGTGTGTGTGTGTGTGTATACGGGCTGGTCTGCCTTTATGGCTACATTTGTGGGCCCACAGTTGTGTATCTCTATGTACTTTCCTCACCAAGGTATATGTTAGGCTGTGTCCACGGTGACTGAGTCCTCTGGTGAGGTGATTCCCAGTCAGTGTTTCCCCTGCTGTCATGTCCGTATGTTTCCACATGAAAGTGTGGGCACCACACAGGGAACCCATCCAAGGCATTTTCTCAAAAGAGGCAAAACACTAAAAAAGCGATCGCTATAGAGAGGTCGGCACCTCCTCATGGCGGCACTATTAAACCACTGTAGTCAATTGTGCACTAACAGATGAGTTCTCAGGGTCACCTGTCTAATGCTCACCCACTATTCTTTTTCCAGTCCCCTGGGGCATGTATGGGGAAGGTTTAATCTCTAGAGAAAGAACTTCTAATACATATGAATGTAGGAATTCAACTAGGAAAAAGAACAGGGTAAGGAAAGGATCTATTGGCTGTTGGGTTCGGGTGAAGAATCTCCGCACAGCACATCAGATGTCCTTGCTGAAAATGAACAAGTCCAGGTCTTCAGTAGGCACCACAGAGATTTCTCCAAACTCACCTGCTGATGAATCCTAACTTTACCTGTAAACCTGAGTTCTTTGTAGAGAAGCAAGAGGTTAAGAGTCCTCCAGGAAAAGCTTTGGGGAAAAAGAGTCTATAGCAGAAAGCCAGTACTTAGAGCCAAAGAGATGGATGTTTTATAAAATGGAAGAGGTGAGCTGTAGATAGGAAACACACAGGCTCGTGGACACATTTCCAGTGGGAGTCTATGGGGGAGGTTTCCCCACACCCACAGGATGTGCAAGAATCCCAGTGAGTCCTGCTCAGTTCTGCCACTGTCTACTTAGAGATGGCAGATGGACTACTTCTCCCAAGACTGACCCCCCTCAGACACCATCACCATCCAGGCTCTTACTGTGTTCCTAACCAATTGTTGGGGTTCTGAAGTTCCTGGGACCCCCATATCAGACTTCTGTGTGAGCCAGAAGCCCAGGTTGCTGCTACCTGTGCCCTGACCACACCTGCTCTCTTGAATCAGTTTCCCCAACGCTCCTCAGGTCCAATTCGCTTGCTAGAACTGCTCACACAACTCAAGATCTCAGAAATCACTAATTCAGCACTTACTGATTTATCAGAAAGGATATACCACAAGTAAACAGCCCGATGGAGCAGCTGAGTAGTATAAGGTGTGGGAAATGAGGCAAAACCTTTCTTGCCCTCTCACTTGGATGACCAGTTTTTCTTATTATCTTTACACAATTCACACTATCACAGGAAGATATCAGCATCAGACCTAGGTTGAAGGACGTAAGAGAAAACAATCATCTGCCGGCCTTGTCTTCTTGTGATTATGGGGGATAAAGGAAGATGGGGAAACACTGAAGTTGGAGAGTTCGCAGAACTCACACTAAGAATTTCCAATATGGAGGGAAGATGGATAACCACAGAGGCTCACATCCCCATTAACACATGCAGCACCATGTGAGGGTCAAAGTGTGGGGACCTGGCCCTGTGCTCAGGGGACCTGGGGTACCTTCCTCTCAGCAACCCGCTGTAGTAGCCAGAGAAGCAGGACCCACAGATGTCAGAGCATCAATCCTACAGTTAACACGAGAAACTAATCCCCTCAATCCACATCAAGGTTGCCACTGACATTTCTAGCCCCCCTCAATATTATTTGTTGCTTAAAAAAAACAAAAAACAAACAAACAAACAAACAAAACCACGAATCATGGACATGTCCTGAGTCATGTTAGAACTGAATGGGAGCTAAACAGATGCAGGTTAAATATCCTAGGAAGCTTCAAAGTGCAGTAAGGAGGGGCCTCCGTGACCTGGGTCAGCTATAGAGGGGCTGCAGTTGGCCGTACCTACCTTTTCCTGACTGACACGCTCATCTGTGAGGTCGCATTGAGAAGATAAATGGCGACCCTTGAATAGTAGTTTCTTTCTCCTTGGGGACCTCTGTGAGGACAAAAGTGATAGATCTTCTTGTCTGAAATGTTCATAGACATTTTAAAGATTTCACAAGTTCATTGTTGCAGGATTTAGAATGCTGATTCTTTAGTATTATTTTAATTGCTCAATATTTGGGTATTCCCCAAGTCAATGGAAACAATAATGGAGAAATGTAAAGAATTTCAGAAAAAAGTAACTAAAAAAAACACAATCAAATACAAACATTTTCATACTTGGTCTTGCATTATAAAACTATTAAATATGAATTGATTTGCATTTTGTTGCAAATTTTTACTTTTAATTTTCTAAATAATCATCTTTATTTTTTATGTAAAGTGAATGTAGTGATTCTTTTTTTCGTGTCTGATGAGACTTCCTTGTATTTGAGGTTGAAATATGTTATGTAGAGGCCTGCTGCAAGCACTCCTCTCTATATTTGTGCTGATTGCCATGCAGGTACTCACTACATGCTGTATACACACACACACACATACACACACACACACTACATTATACACTCTCTACATAATTTACATTGTTATTATAGATAAAATGGAAGAGAATGCACTTTTTGCCTGACACGTAGCAGTTCCTAACAGATGTTTGTTTGCATACTGTTTTGAACTTTTTAACTAAGATAAGTGGATTCTATTTTTCAGAACCTAAGAATTAAAAGTCATAATTTATTTCAAAACAATTTTTTTTATTACAAAGTTTATTTTTACATCATTTTGCACATTTTTTTCCCCATCTCGATTGTAATCCCCGCAGGTTTCCCATCACCAAATCACCCCTGTGCCACCACCATAGTCCCGTGCATTTCCCTCCCTTACC
>NW_004567125.1:25231871-25232552 GCF_000260355.1 Condylura cristata | reverse complement strand
AAATGATTATGTGGTTTTTATTCTTCTGTCGGTTGATGTGATGGATTACATTAATTGATTTTCTGATGTTGAACCATCCTTGTGCTCCTGGGTCAAAACAATTTTTAAAAGAGATATATTTGTGTATAAAGGAACTGGAGCATAGGCTAAAGCTACAGGGAGGGATGTGTGTGTGTGTGAGAGAGAGAGAGAGAGAGAGATTCACCATTCCCCAGAGACAGAGAGGGGAAAAGAACAGGTAGATTTACCAAAATTCACTGTTGAGGGGAAGCAGTGAGACAAACAGGAGAGGTCTGCTGCACCAAGGGTTAGCTCCCTAGGGGGAGCCTTGAGATTTAACCCCTTGGCTACCAGGGAAGCCCCTTCAAATAATTTTTTTTTATTTTTACATCATTTTGTACATTTTGTTTCCATCCCAATTGTAATACCCGTGAGTTTCCCATCATCAAGTCACCCATGTGCCATCACCATAATCCCGTGCTACTTCCCTCCCACCCCCCATTTTTGATCCCATTCCCCACTCCATCCCCACAAAATGTCTCTGGTATATGGCTGTTCAATATTCTTGTTATTTTCTCACCTGGTCCATTATACTCCTGCTATGAGTGAAACCATCCGGTATTTTTCTCTTTCTGGCTTATCTCGCTAAGCATGATCTTTTCCAGCTCCATCCAAGTTGCT
>NW_004567125.1:25168794-25229914 GCF_000260355.1 Condylura cristata | reverse complement strand
CAGAGGTTCCCAGGCCCAGGCCTAAAGGACCGAGATTACCTGTCAGATACTCAGCTGAAGAGACGGAGGTCGTGGTGTTTTCTGGGTTTCCAAGTGCCAACAAAGGTGTAGCTAGGCCCTGCCATTTCCCAGATATACATCTTCGTATTTTCACGTGAAAAATTGTGCGAAAGGTAAAGGTGAGGTTTCTTTCATACACCTTGTGAAGCATGTTATCACTTTCAGATTGAGTCCCAGTCATCAGTCCATAGGTAGTGATGTGTGATGGGAAGAAACGTATGTTCTGGTAACACTGAATATAGTAAAATAGACTCTGTGCCTTTTTTTTTTTTAACTCTATTTTAGTAATTTATGCATACTAGAATGGGGGGTGAAACAGAGGTATGGGGTGGGAAATTCACCAGAAAAAGAATGGAAAGCAGAACATGCAGGTCTACTGAAACACTGCTGAGGGGAGCAGCAGGCCAGACAGGAGAGGTTTGCTGTGCCATGTGGGTCAGCTCCCAGCCTGGGGATAAGACTTGTGCTGCAGTGGCTGCAGATAGCTTCATAGTGCTGAGACATCATAACACCTTGAGCCACCTGGGAGGCCCAATATCCGGCACATCTAACCTATCTTGTTTTTCAAAGGTCATAGCAGACTGTGTATAAGAGTATTCATTGCAGTGACAGTTACAAAAAATTAGAAACTAAATTTCCGTCCATGGGGCTTGAAGAATCTCTGGTAGCTTCAGATACTGGAAAACAATGCAGCTGTAAAATTACAATTTTAAGCACTGTAGAGATACTGTAATTTTTTAAAAACTTTCTCTAAAGATTTTATTTATTTATGCATACAGAAATGGAGTACAGGCTAGAGGTGCAGGCCCAGTGAGCAGATTCAGAAACAGAGTAGAAAGCAGAACAGGCAGATCAACAAAGTACACTTCTGAGGGGAGCAGAGGGGGAGAGGAGAGAGGTCTGCAGTGCCATGTGGGTCACCTCGGGGGCCAGGGCTTGAACTCACACTGAAGCGGCTGGCTTGGCTTAGCATTGCAGTGCCTGGCTCCAACCCACGGTGCCATCAGGGAGGACTGATATACTGTAATTTTAAGTAAAGCAATCAGGAGACAAAACATGAACGATGTATGAATAATACAAAGAAAAATAACATCAGAAATATATCAAAATATCAAGTGGTTATGTTGGTTATCAGGGTTAGGAGTGATTTTTGTTTTCCTTGTAATTTTTGCGTTCTCCAGATTTTCTGGAAGTGAACCATATAGTCAGAAGAAAATTTTATACTCAGAAACATTATTACCATAAAATTAGGATAGCATTAATAAACAACTTTTAAAGGCAGTTGAAAAACATTTGTAAGTTATATGTTTAAAGATACTGGGTTTCATTATAGCTTGATTATCAGCCTTGTAGTTGAGTTTAAATTTAAGTCAAGTGGACAAATATTTATTGAATACCTAGTATTCTCATTTTATAGAAAGTAATGCTATTTAAAATTTTTATGTATGAGTACATCTTAAGTAGGTCATTATATCCACATGTTCAGAAAAAGAATGCTTGGGCCTCCCTGGTGGCACAAGGGTTAAGTCTCAGCACTATCAAGCTATCACCAGCCACTGCAGCCTGAGTTCAATCCCCTGCCAGGGAGGTGACCCACATGGCACAGCAGACCTCTCCTGTCTCACCTGCTGTTTCTTTCAGCAGTGTGGTTCAGTAGATCTGCCTGTTCTGCTCCCCACTCTGTCTCTGGTGAGTCCTCTCACTATCCTCTCACCTTTGGCCTGTACCACAGTGTTTGTATGCAGAAAAAAATAAATCTTTAAAGAAAAAAGAATGCTCAGTGGATTAATAAAAACAAATTACTTAAGACAAATACAGTCTCATCTCTGAATTATATATTGAAGGAATGTATCTCTTAAATTTTTTTATGTTAATGATATATTTTATTAAATATAGATCCCATGAAAGCACTATATTCTGTTATTTAAAGGTATATTGGTCCACACTTAAGTAGAAATCTTTTGTAAATCTCTAATTTTATATATTTATACATACATGTATTTTTTTGGTTTGTTAGGCAGAAGACGCTGATGAGGCGATGAGTAAATACCTATCAGAAAAGTTAAAGATGAAAGACAAATGGTTTGGTGTCTGGAAGACTAACCCTGAGTTATTCTTTGTGAAATATGAAGAAGCTTCTATCCCCTTTGTTGGTATTCTGGTTGAGGTAAATAATTTTCACCTTACATTTGCTTTCGAGGGAAGTTTCTATTCTTTTGCAGACCAAATTATGACCATGTTAATTTAGGGCTTTGAAACATAGAGATTGTCAAAAATTTCCCTCTGTTTTAAGTGTTTACAATTTAATAGTATAAACAGACAGGGGATATGAGCACCCACCTACCTATAACAGTTATTGTTAAATGGAATTTGACAGTATTTATTGACTATTTTCAGTCACTCAGTAACATAAAAATAGCAAAAGTACATATCTTGAAAAATTAGTAATTTATGCTTCAACAATCTTGGGCCTTCATTTTCCATGAGTAACCTTTAAGAATTAAGAATTAGATGAAGAAAGAAAAAAGTTAATCACAAAATGATTTAATTGGGAGTTTTTTCCCTACAAAAGTGCCATTTTAGTTAATATATAACTTGTAAATTTTTATCAAGTAAAACTGCTTTTTTAACGCCTGTGAGTCATATATTATAGCATATTTGATGTCATAAAATTTTCCTGTAAAAGTCAATTATCCTTATATAAAAATATTTATAATCATAAATAGTTCACCTGCCCCAGATACACCCACACACCCACACACACACACACACACACACACACATATATTTCAAAAAAACTTGTTTGAAACTCACAACATTGAGTAAGACCTGAAAATAATTAAATGTTTGATGGATTAAAAATGGCATGTTTTCAGTCAGAGCCTATAAAGGAATTTGGAAAGTGTCTTGGGATTCATTTTTCAATAATAAAAATACAATAATCGTATTTTTATTGTTTCTTTGAGGTTTGTTCAGCTTCTGAGTAGCTTTTCCTGGCATTTTCATAACTTCTCTAGACTTCCTTCATGTGGATAAAATAAGAGTAGATGAACCATATCAGCTACTTTAACTTTTTTTTTTAGCAGTATAAATTTGAGGTTTTATTTAGTCATTTTACGCGTGGAAGTCCAGTGTATTCAAATATCAGGCATATCATTTCTGAAATGAAGTTTGGTAGCCAAAAATTGTTTGGCTTTTTTACACCTCCTGACAGCCTGTAGAGTCACCATTTAAAACACTTCAAATTCCCCCAGAGTTATGTGGAAACTCTGGTTCAGGTTACCTGAAAATCCTATCCAGTTCTAAGGTTTATGTGCTATACATTATTTGTTTTCTTCTTATTCCAAAAACAAGATTGAAGATTGCCTTAGAATCCTCTCAGGAATGCTAACATCCTTTAAACATTAGAAAGATATGAAAAAGGGGAAAAAAACAGAATAGTATATCGGTGGACTCTAATTTGTTTCATTATGTGGCAGTGAGACTAAATCTTAGCTGCTCCACACTTCAGATGTTGCTACACAGTTAAGAGGTGTTTCATCTGCCTCTGCCTCTTTAGTCTTACTTGGACTATCAGTAGTTTGTTTGCTCTTTGTTTGCTCTGTCTGAAGTCGCAATAACGTATTCTGTGGGCCACAATCTCAGTCTTTGTCTTTCCAATGTTTTATTAGTTTCCTGTTGCTACCACAATCTCAGTCTTTTTCTTTACAATGTTTTATTAGTTTCCTGTTGCTACTATAGCACATTATCAAACTTGGTGACTTGAACAATAACATTTATTTCTTAGAATTCTATAGAAACAATATCTGACATGGGCCTAGCTGCGTGAACATCAAGGTTCAGGCAGGTTTATGCCTTCCTGAGGTCTGGGGCAGGATCTGTTTCCTTGCCTTTTCCTGCCTGTAGAAACTGCCTGTATTCAGTGATTTGTGACCCTCTTCCTCCAACTGCAGAGTCTTTCTCATATACTGTTTCTGGTCCTCTGCTTCCCTTTTAAAGAGGTCTGAGATTAGATTTGCAAACATATCTTTTTCTTTATACTTTGCAATCTTAAAAATATTTTCATAGTGTAATATTGAAAATTTCCTAAAATATTTATATACTTTACAATTAAGTCATTTTCTATAAGCTGGTTTTGGGGTTCAGTGTTAACAACAATGCCCTGTCACATATTAAAAGCATTTTTAATTATAATTTGGAACACAGTAAGATAATATATAATAATGTATGGGACACATATGTTTCAGACCATGCTGTCATTGAAATATAAAAATACTGAAGTATATGACTATCTTTACCCAGCAGATGAAGAATCTCAAGTTAACGGTCTGATTTATTTTTATAATATATTAAGACATGGTATATAAGTCATATGAAATACTAAATACTATTTTAACCCATATATGGTTTAAATCTCATATTAATCAGTTAAAATTGAGATCAATTTTAAAGAAGACATACAATTTAGTGATCTTGTATGTCTAATTAAGAGCCAATTAGGAAAAAAATAGCCTCATTGCTGAAGACAACAAAAAATCGGAGTTAATTTAAGGTGTAAAACAAAGTTCAAAGCATACAAGAAGAAAACTACAGAATTTTAGATAGAAACAGATACACAAGCAGTTTTAATGATTGATGCTTCTGGATGAGATAATATAAACATTTCAGTTATTGATGCATTAAATTGATGCAATACTAGTTCAGAATCCAATGGAACTTCACTGAAAGCCTCCCCACCCTCAAAAGGATTGGAAATTTAATCTGAACAAATAAATGTAAATGAATAACCACATTTCCCCCCAAAAAAAGATGAGTACTATTTGATTTGAAAATGGATTCACACTACTAGCACAGTTTTATTGAATAATAAGGAAAAATTACCAGTTCCATAATGACTTTAAAATTCTAAAAGTATTGGTATTTTAGTAATCACAATTGATTTCTTTTAATACTTTTTAATCCTGTAAAGGTTTTTTAAAGTAAATACTGGTTTTAATCAGTAATACTTTTTATTAATTATTAATAACATGGTGAATGCATAGTTGATGTTTCTGAAAAGTGATCCAAATTCTGTGCTGTGCAGAGATGATGAAAAATTCTTATAGTATTTTATAAATGCATGCTGGGTTAAAGAAAGTTTACAGCTGTTGGGGTTCCATGGGATTAATACTTGCAACCCAGATTGCTTTAGTACATACTCTTTCAGTATGTTTAAATTCAGGTATTAAATACCATTTATACTGAAAACACCACAGAATGAATTATTCAAAGTCCATTGATTTACTGTTAATATCTGTTTTGGTTTGTAAACAAATTATAATATTTTCTTGCATAGTTTTGGAAATTTATATAGGAATTATGTATCTGCTTCTATAGGTACAGTGTAAAAATCACAAGCTGAGTAATGAAAGAATGTTGAAATGACACATTAAAACGTAAAAGTAAATATTTTGTACTTTTTCTCTGCCCCATCACTTCTTTTAAAAAGACACATATTAAACTGATGATAAATTTGTACCTCAGAATTGAATGATTTAAAGACATTTCCTATTTTAAATGTTATATTGCTGTAACACTTGCTGATAGTTACAAAGTTTTTTTTTTTTACCTAATTCTAATTAAAAATAAATACTTATGGACTGTTTGTGAAATTTTTTACTTAAGTACTTGTAATACTTTTAAATTTTGTATTAATATTTAATATAACCCATTAATTTTTTTAAAGATTTTTAGTTCATAGCACAATTTAACTGAAAGGTTCAGAGATTTCCCACATACCCTGTCCCAATTCTGTAAGCTCCATCAACATCACCTTTCCCCTCCAGAGTGGTACATTAGTTACAACTCATGAACCATGAATGTTAATATACCATTATATCCCAAAGTCCATAGTTTACATTAGGGTCAACTCTTAGTGCTGTGTATTCTGTGGGTAAATGTATATTGAAATGTATACATTATTTTGGTGTCATACATATTTTCACTTCACAAAAAAATGCTCTGATCTAATGTTCATCTTCCTTCCCAACCTCTTCCAACCCCTGATCTTTCTACTGTTTTTATAGTTTCCTCTTTTGTAGGGTGTCATTAGTTGGAATTATACAGTATGTAGCCATTTCAGATTTTCAGTCATTTAAAGTATCTAAAAATTTAAGGTTTATCTTATTTTTATAATAGTTTATTTATACATCATTCTGTGCCTCTTTCCATGTCAGTTGTAATACCTGTGGGCTTCCCATCACCGAATCACCCGTGTGCCGTCACCATAGTCCAGTGCACTTCCCCTCTCCCCCATTTTTGATCCCGTTCCCCATTCCACCCCAATAAAATGTCTATGGTATATAATTGTTCATTATTATTACTATAAAAATTTAAGGTTCATCTATTACCTATGCAAAGGACATTTTGTTTGTTTCCCAAGTTTTGGCAATTATAAATAAAACTGCAATATAAGTAGATTTAGGTACAAGACAAACATTGTTTTACTGAATGTGCTCTGAAAATTTTTACAATTGATTATTAGAAGTATTATTAAGGTATAATTAGCAAAATTATGTTACTTAAGGTGTGCAATGTGATGATATATATGTGTATCAACACTTCCTGTGAAAGGCCCCACTTAATGGAGTTAACACACCTCATATGTTTACCTTTTGTGAGAAAATTCACATTCCTACACTTGATCTTAGCCAAAAGACTGAGAAGTGATAGACAAAATTCACATTCCACAGATTTCAGTTAAGCAACATAATATTATCAATTCTAGGCACTAATGTCATATTTTAAAAGTTATTTTATTAATTTATGCATATAAGAACTGAGGGTTCAGCCTGAGATGCGGGGGTGAGAGGATTCAACAGAGACAAAGTGGGAAGCAGACCAGGTGGATCTACTGAAACACACTGCTGAAGGGAGCAGAAGGCAAGATATGAGAGGTCTGCTGAGCCATGTGGGTCAGCTCCCTCGCTGGGGATTGAACTCCTGCTGCAGTGGCTGTGGAGAGCTTGATAACCTTGAACCACCAGGGAGGCTCCCACTAATGCTATACATTAAAATCTCAGACCTTCTTCCTCTTATAACTGAAAGTTTGTATACTTTCACGACCTTCTATAAATTTTTAATTTTGTGTTAATTTAGTAATTTGCAAAACAGTATTGTGAACTCAGTGAAACCATATTTCTCAAGACTGATTTTCAGACAGATGCTGGAGATTATCATTTATATGAAATAAAATAAATAAATTTTTTTTATGAAGCTAAGTTTACTCAACTTAAGAACTTTTTTTATGTCCTTTCTACTTTTTTATTTGAATAGTCTCTCCTTTACAAATGATATATTATAGATTTTTTCTTAAAAAGATACTTTTATAGCAAAATGAATCCATAATTTTTTAAATTATTACTATCCTAGGGGAAAAAATGTCTGGGAGTTCAAATTTAGAAATAATTTCTGTCATGCACCTTAGAATTAATGTGTATGAGAAATTGTGTTTGAAAAATATGATATTTAATATTGATCTACATTCTGTATATTAAATATTAAGTTAGAACATTTAAAAGAATGTTTTAAAGTAACTCACATTGAGAAAAATTTCCTCATAGTTTAGTTTCATTTGTAATTACAATTTTATGACATTTTTCTTAGGTAACTTGTAAACCTCGCCAAAGTTCATCATCTTGTTTCAAGGTTACTGTTTCTGTTGCTGAGCCCTTTTCTTCCAACATTGCAAATATTCCAAGGGATTTGGTGGATGAGATTCTGGAAGAACTGGAGCACAGCGTGCCTCTCCTGGAAGTGTACCCTGTTGAAGGGCAAGATTCTGACATACATGATATTGCTCTGGCCTTGGAAGTTGTAAGGTACTCGGTTTTTAATTTTGTCTTCTTGAAGTTAAAATTTTATTTTGAAAGTTAATATTTATGCACTTCACGAATACTGATGTGATCTTTACCTCTGAATTCAGTTGGTCCTTTTTAAATGAAAATATTTAATGCTTAGTTAAAACATTCTCTTGTCAGAAGTGTTACATATAGGCAATGAAAAGTTTGCCAGTTGTTTTACCTTGGGTTTTATGAAAATTGAACTTATAAAGTCCTATAGCTCAACATTAATTTCGGTTCACATTTAAGCATCTTAAGTATATTCATTTCTCAAATAGATTTCATTATTTATACTTGACATAAATACTAGATTGCATCGCTCACATTATAATTGCTTCTTACAGACTGATACAACATAATAGGCACTATCCATTAACAAAACACAGATGACTTGGGGGCATGTTTTTAATTTTATACTTCTTCCCTCAGATTACAAATTCAATTTCCCAAATGAAAAATTAAGAATTAAAATGTATACGTAGAATTCTATGTTAAACATGCTAGTTACTGCTTTGATCACTATCTGATTTATCATAGGTTTTTTTATGACTTTCTTTGGAGAGACTGGGATGATGAAGAAAGTTGTGAGAATTACACTGCTTTGATTGAAGAAAGAATTAATTTGTAAGTATAGTTGAAAGCTTACCCAGAAAATTGTTGAGATAAACACTGTAACTGCCTTGTTCCTTTTCAGGTGGTGTGCTATACAAGATGGAACAATACCTGGTCCTATTGCACAACGTTTTAAAAAAACTTTGGAGAAATATAAAAACAAGCGTGTTGAGCTCATTGAGTACCAGAGTAATATCAAAGAAGATCCCTCTGCAGCAGAAGCTGTTGAATGCTGGAAAAAATACTATGAGATAGTAATGCTCTGTGGATTATTGAAAATGTGGGAAGATTTGCGCCTCCGGTAATAATTTGCTCTATTTTAAATGGAAACAAAAAGATTATGTGGTCAGTCTTTTACTTTATCAATTGCCTTGTCATATATATTACCCTGATTGAAGCAGAAAGTACAATTAGATGTCTAGTGTATGAGATAAGCACAAGGTACAACTACCAATGTTGGAAACATTTTTTATATGAGCTGATTCACTGGAATCAAATCATTGATTTGAGGGGAAAAAATATCTCATAAATGCTGTCCTGTCCTTATATTTCATTGTTACAGCCTTTATTTTAATTAAACATAAGAACTAAGAAGTTAGGCCATCTGAATGTATAGTGTGCAAAGCACAGAGAAAGTTTGTTTAATTTGACTGCCTTATAATTTCTGCATTTTTAACCAACATAAGCTGTTTTTAATGATAAAGCATTTATCATCATTTATGATTTAACCACCATCATTCTCCAGGAAGCTTTGAAACATACTAAAATAGTTTTACATTGTTGTACAATTTCTGTCTTGCTTAAGAGGGAAAAACAAATTCTTGCTCGCTTAAGAGGGAAAAACAAATTCTTGCTCTCGCGCCTCACCCCAAAATTAATGGAAAATCATCAATGGAGCCAAAAGGCTCTCTTCTATTTTTTAGTAAATTATTAACTCTCTTCCTGTATATTCCACCATTACTGATTCTTTGCCTTAGGAGTTCTGAGCCAAACAACAGCAGCAAAATGAATGCTAAGTCAAATTTTACTTTTCCAACATTTCATTTAGCTCAATATTTCTTTTTTGTATTTCTTTTAGATTTGACCTATTTTGCAATCTAGTAACTGTTTTTGTTTTTTTTTTAACATTTATTTATTTGTGCATACAGAACTGGGGTACAGGCCAGAGGCTCAGGGGCAGCAAGAAGCTTCACCAGAGACAGAGTGGGGAGCAGAACAGGCAGATCAACAAAGTACACTGCTGAGGGGAGCAGCGGGTGGGTCAGGCCATGTGGTCGCGCCATGTGGTCACCTCTGGGGCAGGCGGGAATCAAACTCATGTGGAAGTGGCTTTAGCTTCTCAGTGCTGTGCTTTAACCCTCTGCGCCATCAGGGAGGGCCTAGTAACTGTTTTTGATGTCTTATTATTGTGAACTTTGTGTAACAATATTTTGGCATTACTTTCAGAAATCAATTAGATAAGATTTCTTTAAATTCTCTAGATATTCAGCTCATGTTGAATTTGAATACAGGGTATAACTAGGTTTTTCAGTTCAGTGGTATAGGGCAACAGTGTCGTCTCGTTTCAAAAGTTATGATTGCAGAAAGTATTTTTAGGAGTGGTGGAGTGCTTTCATTAGTCACACAGAACTATTTGAAGGTACTAAGAAGTGACCAAAAGCAGGCAGCAACTAGAAAAGTTCATCTTTGAAATGGGTTTCCCCTTGGAATGTGTAAAAAATGGAAAATTGTGATTTTTTGGTCTTAGCATGATCCCCGTTTCTTATAGCTCTGCATCAAAAATACAATCTATTTTGTAAAAGATTTATTTATTTATTCATACAGAACTGGCCATAGGTACAGAGGGGTCAGAGGATTCACCAGAGACAGAGTGGGGAGCAGAACAGGTAGGTGGATGAAGTACATTGCTGAGGGGAGCGGCAGGTGGGTCAGGAGAGATCTGCTGCTCCATGTGGGTCACCTCTGGGGCCAGAGATTGAACTTACACGTACGTGGCTGCGGCTTGATTTCAGTGCTTTGTCCTAACCTACTGTGCCACTAGGGAGGGCCCCAATCTGACCATACTGTAGATGACAAAGAACAGAGTTCAGGGCCAGTGGAAAACTGGAAACTCAGATGGGGTATCCTGAAAGCAAGAGAGGTGTAAGATCCAAATTGAATATAAACTCTACTCAAAATCTTTGCTGGCTACTAAGCTTGGTCCTTGCATTGGTGGCGAGGAGAAATCTAGAACAAATCTAAAAAAATATTAAAACACACACACAAATAAAACACACACACAAATAACAGTACCTAGGGCAAACAAAATTTTTTAGTAATTGATTATGTTAAGAGTAAATAAAAAAGCTGGACCCTCCCTGGTGGTGCAGCTGGTTAAAACACAGCACTAAGAAGCTAAAGCCACTTCAGCATGAATTCGAACCCCACCCCGAAGGTGACCACATAGTGCAACAGACCTCTCCTGACCCACTGCTGCTCCCCTCATCAGTGTACTTCGTTGATTTGATGGTTCTGCTCCCCACTCTGTCTTGGGTGAAGCCTCTTACCGTTCTTGCTCCTCTAGCCTGTACCCCAGAGTTCTGTATGTACAAATAAATAAATCTTTAAAAAAAAAAAAAAGAGTAAATAAAAAGAGATCACAAATTACTCAAACATAAAGAGTCATAAATATGAGAGAAAATAAAGGCAAATACAACAAATAGCAGTTCAGGTATAGTATATATTAATTCAGCTATATCAGTAATTGCTCAAAAAATCAATTATCTATATACACAAGAGAAACTGTCAAATTTGAAAAAATATACATTCTAATTATATTAACAAACCCATTTTAAATATACAGACTTAGAAATGTTGAAAAGTAAGATAGTAGAGAAAGATATTTCATGCTAACATAGCCTTTAAAAAGCTCAAGTAGTTATATTTCAGACAAAACAAGCTTTGAAAACCAGTAAAATTATCAAGGACAAGTACAGGCTGTGCATAATAACATTTTCCAAATGACAAACATTTCTTAATGAGTATGCACCCAAAATATGCACGAAAATATGGGAGGTAAAATGAATAGAAATGCAAAGTAGACAAAACAGTTATTATAGTTAGAGATTTCAGCATCATTTTTTTTTCAAAGATTTATTTATTTATTCATACAGAACTGGGGTACAGGCCAGAGATGCGGAGGGTGAGAGGATTCACCAGAGACAGAGTGGGGAGCAGAACAGGCAGATCGACGAAGTACACTGCTGAGGGGAGCAGCGGGCGGGTCAGGAGAGGTCTGCCACGCCATGTGGTCACCTCCGGGGCAGGCGGGAATCGAACTCATGCGGAAGCGGCTTTAGGTTCTCAGTGCTGTGCTTTAACCCGCTGCGCCACTAGGGAGGGCCGATTTCAGCATCATTTTTAAAAAAGCTGACATACCTGGGGCCCTTCCTGGTTAGGGCAGCACTGCAGCAGGAGTCAGAGCCCTGATCTCCAGCAGTGAGGGGAGCCACGTGACGCAGCAGACCTCTCCTGACTGCTCCCCTCAGCAGTGTATTTCATCAGTCTGCCTGTTCCCTCCCTACTCTGTCTCTGGTGAATTCTCTCACCTCCTGCACCTCTGGCCTTTACCCCAGTTCTTATATGAATAAGTAAATAAATCTTTAAAAAAATAACCGATATTATCAATCATAAAATCAGTATTTAGCTTATCTGAACACCACTATCAATCACCGTAATATAATAAACAATATACACAACTTCCTCCGACAACAGCAGGATACACAATATTCTTAATGTCACAGAGTTTTTACCCAGAGACCATATTCTGAAACATAATACTCATTTTGATAAATTTATAAGAGTAAAATATATGTTCTCAATGACAATGGAATTAAACAAAAATTAACGATAGGAAAATAGCTGTAACATTCCCAAATATTTTAATATTAAACAACTCTTCTAAATCACTCATGGGCCCAAAAGAAGTCTCATGAAAAACAAAAAAATGATTTTAACTATGAAAATATAAAAATCATGGCATACAGCAAAACCAGTGATTGGAAGTTTATAGTATTAAATGTGCATATTAGAAAAGAAAGATCTGAACTAAGCTTTCATTTTAGAAAAATAGAACAATTTAATCCTAAACAAACAGAAGCAAATAAAAATGAGAGTCATAGATCAATTAAAAAGAAAACATGTAAACTGGAGAAAATCAACACACCAGTTTGTTCTCTTTTTCTTAGATAAGACAAGAAAAAGAGAAGACATGAGTTGACAGTATCAGAAATAAAAGAGGGGCATCACTACTGATTTAATGGAAATGAAAAAGTAATAATATTATGAACAACTTTTATTATTATTTAATAACTTAGATAAATTGTAGTAATTTCTTGAGTGACGAATTGTCAAAATCCACAAAAAAAGAAATGGCTTTTTGGAATAGATATGTATATATCATTGTGTCAATGATAACCTTCCAGAAAAGAAGCATCAGTCCCAGATACTCTCACAGATGGACTGTACTACACACTTAATAGAAATTGGTACTGATTTTCCATAGTCTTCCAGAAAATTGAAGCAGAGAAAGCATGTCCTTAATTCATTATACAAGACCAGAGTTACTCCAAACACAACCCTGATTAAAGCAGAATGATCTAGAAAAATTACAGATCATGTCTCATGAGCATGAATGCAAAAACCTTTTTTGAAATATTAGCAAATTGTATCCAACAATTATTTAAACAAAATTGTGTATCATGACCAGGTAGGATTAATACAAGATATTCCAGGTCAGATCAGCATTTGAGATCATTCACTGTAATCCACTACATCAAAAGAAAAATAGAAAAAAATGTTATTTTTTTGCTGAAAAATGGACAAAATCATTTTCAGCATAATAGGAATGGGGATACCTTTCTCAAATTGATGAAGTACATAAAAAAAAACTATAACTAAATTATACTTAATGATGAGACATTGATGATTTCCCCTTAGGGTTAGGAATGAGACAACTTTTTTTTCTCATTCCTCATTAACACCTTATTGGAAAGCCTAGATAGTGTAATAGAGCAAGAAAAAATACAGATTGGGAAGGAAAGAAAAAACTTTGCAGATGACCTGACTATCCACATAGAAAATCCCCAAAAGCAGCAACAACAAAAATCTCCTGGAGCTAATAAACAAGTATACCATATCCACAAGATACAAAGTTAATATCCTAAAGTCAATCACATCCTTACATATCAACCAAAAATTTGATATTTTTATTTGTAGTGCATTTAACGTGGACAATCAAACTTCAAATTATATAATATTTATGAATAGTTTTTTTTTGACATTTTAGTATATATCTCTACAAAGCAACACCTTTTCAAGT
The DNA here is from genome assembly GCF_000260355.1 of Condylura cristata. Taxonomy (NCBI): domain Eukaryota; kingdom Metazoa; phylum Chordata; class Mammalia; order Eulipotyphla; family Talpidae; genus Condylura; species Condylura cristata. The sequence goes on along the minus strand of NW_004567125.1, from coordinate 25,216,003 downwards.
GTTAGGTTTCTATTTTTTTTTAAATAATGTTTATTTTTACATCATTTTGTACATTAAAATTTGATTTTTTAAAAAAATGCCCTCCCTGGTGGCACAGCGGGTTAAAGCACAGCACTGAGAAGCTAAAGCCACTTCTGCATGAGTTGGATCCCTGCCTGCCCCGGAGGTGATCCACAGGGCTGGCAGACCTCTCCTGACCTGCCCACTGCTCCCCTCAATAGTGTACTTCGACCATCTGCCTGTCTGCTCCCTACTCTATGTCTCTGGTGAAGCCTCTCACTGTCCCCGTACCTCTGGCCTGTACCCAGTTCTGTATGCACAAATAAATAAATCTTTAAAAAAAGATAAAAGAAAAACAAGAATAAAATTAACTAAAAGTGCTGAACAGCAAAATATAAACAAATAAAAAACACGAATTGTTCTGCTGGAAGGAACATAATCTGTTAAAGTATCTAAAATTTGACATGTTCAAAAAAAATGGGAAGGAAGGAAAAACCCTTGCAGGTAAGTCTGCAAATCAATGGGTCATGAATGCACAATTAGGAAAACGTCTTACTGTATTGAAAAGTTGAGATGTTTGAGGTATTGATTGCAATATCAGGTTTTTCAGATACAATGCATTTAAATGAACAATTTTTCAGATACAAAGCGTTGAAAGGAACAGAAATTTTCAGATATGGAACATTTAAATGAACAATTATAGGGTTCAAGTATTTAAACATTCGGTTAACTAAAATATTTGAATAATTCCATTGTTCTCAAAGTTGCTCTCATTATTCTCAAGAAACTTAAAACTAGTGAAACCTATCCCTTAAAGATATAGATTACCGAGTTTTTATTTTCTAAGGATATATGTTGAGTCTTTTTAATGTTAATTTCAGTTCTAATTCATGCTAATTTAATCATAAATGCTTTCAACTCTAGAGTTCATGGGCCTTTCTTTCCAAGAATTCTGAGGCGTAGGAAAGGAAAGAGAGACTTTGGAAAGACCATAACACATATTGTAGCAAAAGTGATGACTACTGACATGGTAAGAAATACACACTGCTCCTACTAAGATTTCACTTCATATAGTCAGAAAAGAAACTTGTGGGGAGGGTTATTGTCTGTCTCATTAATGCCTTGCTTCCAAAATATACAGCTTAATGGTTCAATGGTTGGCATAGAATAAGGACTAAGTAAATAAATGTTAGTGATTGTTCACTACCAAGTAGTCAGGGGAAGGATAGTAGTGCGATTGTTATGAGAAGATTGAATTTGAGGGAGATCCAGTATTGAGCTAGACCAAGCAATGTCTTTCTTCATACATTTGCTAACATTTGAACTTTATAACCATGATGCTGATATGGCCAGCTAAAAAGGCAATTACACTTATAACACAGCAACTGCTATATCTAATAAGAGTATGTACAAGACGTACCCAAGATGGGCACATAAGTCAGTCCTTATGGATCTGCTGGCTGGTAGAAATAAAAGCGGAGATCTGAAAGACAAATATAAATTTAATCATACTAAAGGGGAAAAATGTAAGTTAAAGAGTAAATATTTCCATCTCACTTGACCTTTCAATAGCATTTCACAGGGCTCTGCTTGAAGTATTCTTTCTCCTTGTCTTCTGTTACTGTGCTTTATTGGTTTTCATTCTACCTAGTTGTATATTTCCCTTCCCTTCTGTCCTGTAATTGTTTGGCACCTTTATATTTACTGATGATCTAAAACGGTGTGATAGCCTAGATTTTTGTCTGAGCCCCAAACCTATATATCCAAGTGCCCTCCAGATTAACTCAAATACTTAAACTCTCAAATGTTCACAGTTAAAATCGTCTTGTCCTGCTTATTTACTGAAGTGTTTTGTTGTTCCAACAAATGGCAATAGCATTTACTCAAATACGATTCATGATGTTGAACATCTCTTCATGTGTTCGTTGGTCATTTAAAGAAATATCTGTTCAAGTCCTATGCCCATTTTTAAATAGAGTTGTCTTCTTGCTGATAATTGTGTGGTTTTTATATATTCCTGAAACTAGAGTCAGATGTTTATTTTGCAGATATATTCTTCTGTTTCATATATATATATATATATATATATATATATATATATATTGTTTCTAGTTGTTATTTGATGTACAAAAGCTTTAAAGTTTGATGAAGTCCAGTTTATTATTTTTTTTAATTACTCATTTTGTTTGGTGTCATACCATAGAAACCAATGCCAAACCCATGGTCATGAAGATTAACCCTTATATTTTCTTCTAAGAATTTTAAGATTTTTAGGTCCTCCCTGGTGGCACAGCGTGTTAGGATGCATTACCTGCAAGCTATCCACAGCCTCTTCAGTGCCTTTGATCCTCAGCCCCAGAAGTGACCCAATGGCGCAGCAAACCTCTCCTGTCTCACCCGCTGCTCCTGTAGCAGTGTACTTTGTTGATCTGCCTGTTCTGCTCCCCGCTCTGTCTCTGGTGAAGCCTCTCAGTGCCCCTGCACCTCTGGCCTGTACCCCAATTCTATATGCATAAATAAATAAATCTTTAAAAAAAAGTTAAGATTTTTAGATCTTATATTTGGGTTATTGATCCATTCTAATCTTTATATACAGTGTGAAATAAAGGTTCCTGTATTAACTTGGCAGGGAAGAGGTACAGTTACTTTGATTATGTTATATGAAAAAGTAGGGCTTTAAGTCGTCCAGGCTGGGAAAGGTGTTAAGGTCAGGAGATTGTCAGTCTGTTGGGTAAGTGGTGAAAGATCCCCAGCAGCTAAGGACCTCTCATTTCCTCTTGTACTCTCACTGGGGCAGAAAACTCTTAATTCTTGGCAGGCAATTTCATTCTTTTCCACAGATACCCACTTCTCCCCACACCGTTGTGAAAGACTGCTCTGTCCTATTGAATGATCTTGACACTATTTTTGAAAGCCAGATGGCCATGTTTGTGTGTGTGTGTATATATATATATATATTTCCTGGGCTTTGGATTCTATTCTTGTCTTACATGTCTACCCTTGTTATAGCATCACACAGTTCAATTGCTGAAGTTTTGTAGTAAGTTTTAAAATCATAATTGTGATTCCTTTGCTTTTCCATTATTTTTTGGATATTCAGAGTATTTTGCAATTCCACATGAACTGGAGGATGAGGTTTTCCATTTCTGTGACATACAGTGTAGCCTAGAGAATGTCCCAGTATTTTCTGTTGGCTTCTATGTTTATTAGATCTAGCTAGCATAAAGTGTTCAAATTCTCTATTGATCTGTATAGATATTCTAGTCATTATTAAAGTGGATTATAAAATTATTCAACTGTTGTAGAACAGTTTGTTTTCCTTTCAATTTTGTCAGTTTCTTCATATATTTTTGGGTCTCATTCTTTAATGCAGATATGACTGTCATTATTATAGCTTCATGATGCATTAACTTATATTTTGTCAATATAAAATGTTTCTAGTAGGTTTTTGACTTACCAGTATTTTATGTTAGTAGTATAGTCACTGAAGTTCGAATTATTTTTTAATTTTTTTTTATTTTATTAAAAAGTTTATTTTTACATCATTTTGCACATTTTTTTTTCATCTCAATTGTAATCCCCACGGGTTTCCCATCACCAAATCACCCCTGTGCCACCACCATAGTCCCGTGCATTTCCCTCCCTTCCCCCACCCCCCGTTTCGAATTATTTTTATCAAATAATCTTCTTTAAGTATTTTTACTATTAACATATTTGTGTCTTTGAATCTAAAATGAATTCCTTGTAGGCTTAATATAAACATCAGATCATGGTTCTTTATCCATTCTACCAGTTCTGTCTTTTAAATGGTGATCTTAATTCATTAACATTTGGTTACTAATGATTTACTCCTGCTTTCTGCTGTTTGTTTCCTGTATGTTATAGTCTTTTGTGTTTTAATTTTTCCTAGTGCATGTCACTCCTGGTGTCTTCTTTGTATATTTTTGTTATCATTCTAATCTTGGGGATTATTATAGGGGTATGATTAATATTGTAAATTCTAAACATGGGGATTACTATGGGGATTGTAATTAACATTGTAAATTTGTAACATTTCTAGTTTGAAAAAGAAATGAAAATGTTATCAAGCAAGAAAAAAGGAATTTGGTTTGAATTAGTAACTTAGCTTCAATATCATATAAATATCCAGCTCATATCTATCTCTACTCCCTCGTTAAGTTGCTGTTGTCACACATTACATCTTTATGGATTACCTGTTCATAAACCTGGATTTATAATCATTTTGTGCAGTACTTGTTTTTTTTTAATTCAACAGGAAACACAAAGTGGAGTGTTAAATCAAGATTACAATAAATCTGTCTAATTTACCCATGTAGTCTTTACTTGAGTTCTTTATTTCTCCATAGTGCTTTGATTTAATATGTAAAATCCTTTCCTCTGGCTGAAGGACTCCCATTACTGTTTTTTGTTTGTAGGAATGATTCAGCCTTTGTTTTTATAGAAATGTTTTAATTTCTTCTTAAAATTTTGAAGGACAATTTTTCTGGATATAGAATCCTTGGCTGACAGTTTTTGTCCTTTACAGCATTTTAAATATGTCATCCCATTGCTTTCTGGCTTACTTAGTTTTGATGAGAAGTCAGCTGTTAATATTATTCCTAATTCCTTGTATATGTTTGTTTTTCTTGCTGCATTCAAGATTCTTTTTTAATTTTCTAAAGTTTATCATTTGATGTGTTTACCTTTATCACCCAGTTTGGAATCCATCAAACTTCTTGAATATGTAGGCTCATGTCCTTTAATAAATCTAGAAGTTTCCCCAATATTTCTTCTTTTATGTATTGATATTTGAACATTTGACAAATAAATACATAAATTACAATGTACTATTATATAAGATAAATGTTCTGGAAAAGCATATGAAAACAAATATCTATTTCAGCATGACCTTTTATTTAATGTATATTGTTTTATTTCTTCCTTTCAGGTAAAGGACCTATCTTCAGACACACTTCTCCAACAACATGATGATCTGGATTTGGCTTTGGATAGTTGTTATAGTGGAGATACAGTAGTTATTTTTCCAGGAGAATATCAAGCTGTCAATCTTGCTTTATTGACTGATGACATCATTATAAAGGGTTAGAAGGGCATCCTCTGCAATCTTTTGATAGTAATGTATAGTGGAAAAACTGTATAAAATATGGTTAATGAAATTAATAGAAATTATATACCAGTTTATATTACATAAAGATCACTGAGCCTTTTACATGATTTTTTCAACATATTATTTGTATACATCTTTTTTGGATATACTGTACAAGAGCAAATCAATGAGATTACTTCTTCAACCTTGATAATTTAGCACTATTCAGAGATTCTAAATAAATCAAAACTAGAAAAAAAATATTATTTTCAATTGGCTGTCTACTTTCTCTAAAGCCACTTTCGTTCTCACCTATCTCCACTTTAGGAGGGAAACACATGTAAGGATCTACTAAATTTATGCAGCATTTTCTCAAAAAGATTAATTCAAATGCAAAGTAATGTAAATGGAAGTATAAAAACAGTTTGCTATATTGCTTTTAGTTTTTGAACATATTTAGGAACTTTATTTCTGTCTTTTTTCACTGAAATTAAGGGTAATTCCACTATCTGGCCAAAAGAAAAGAATGGGTGAATTTAAAATTTGCCTATCCAAAAATTGAGTAAAATTTTCCTTTTTTATGCTAGAAAGCGAGAGTATTTTTCTGAATTGTGTAGGTATTAAAAACCATATTAAAATTTAAAAAATTTTGGTCTCCTTGAAAACCCAACCCCTTATTTTTAGATTGATATTTAGATGCTTTGACTACTATATGGCAAATTTATGGATGTTATTCAATTAATCTTACAATCTAACTCTGAATTAGAATCTGACAGTCTTTTTTAGGTATAGCAATTTATTATGGCTTTAAAGCAGGTAAAGATACTTTTTGTAGCTTGTGTGTACATGACTGCAATAATATAATTTAGGGAAATATGTAGTGGACTGAGTATTCTTTTACATTTGTTATAAACCTAGATTTTTCCATCATGACATTAAAATAAAGTAATAAGTAATTAACAATGGAATAATTACATATATTACAATATTATTTAAAACGTAAAAAATAACTTAGGAATTAGCAAATATTGACTTAAGTAAAGGTTTTTAAATTTAGGGATTGCTGATTTAATTATGTGATTTTTCTTCCTGTTATTCAGGAGTTGGAAAGAGAGAGGAAATTATGATTACTTCTGAACCATCTCACGACAGTTTTGTAGTGTCCAAAGCTGATAATGTGAAACTAATGCATCTATCTTTGATACAACAAGGGACAGTTGATGGTATTGTGGTGGTAGAGTCTGGTCACATGACTCTAGAAAACTGTGTGTTAAAATGTGAAGGAACAGGAGTGTGTGTTCTTACAGGGGCTGCTTTGACAATTACAGACAGTGAAATAACTGGTGCCCAGGTATTTCATTTTATACCAACTATAGCATTATATGCCTGTATGCAATTTTGTGTGATCGTAACACAAAAAGGGTAATAGTTATTTTATCTTTGACTTATAACTAAATCTAGAAAATAACAAGCAAAATGAAGTCAAGTACACAAGTATCATAGTACACTTAGGAAATATAAACTGTAAAATCCATAGTTAGAAATTACCAACTTTTGTTTAAGTGTGAGTTTTTAAAAATATAAGAACCTATGACTATCAAACAGACCATGAGTCAGTTACTTGACTTACTTAAAAATACAGTACTTAGAATGCATTAGCCATGAGTGTCAAGTATTAAGGTTAGCTCGGATTAAGTTTTCAGATAGCAATCATGAAGCTTGAAGGACAGAAAAATGAGAGGAACTTTTAAAACAATGCCTTTTTCTTAATTTCTACTAACTGAGGAGATAAGACTTTAAAAACATTATAAAGGATTTCAAATATTTATAGAGTACACCTTCCTTATACATGGCCATGGTTGACCAAGGTAATTGAAATCTCAGAAAGTGAAAAACCATGGAGAGCGGGGGAGAAGGGTTAAGAGGAAGACAAACTGCTGTAAATAAGTTTTTATAACTACTGGAAAGAACTGCTTAGAGATTTTTTTATTCCTTCCAGTGACTTCACTTGGGTGGAAGAGCAATGAAACTACCTTCCTTGTAGACCTAATGATTTTACACAAATAATTAGTTTTCAGACTTTTAAAACATTAGCTCTATAGTAGTTTCATGCACTATCATGGGTTTTCATGTATAACTTACGTGTGCTTAAATGCTAATACAGCTTTCAAATCTAAAGAAATTTTGGAAAGGTGTGTATGTGTGTTATCAATTGACTTGCTTTGAATCGACAGGGTGCTGGTGTTGAGCTGTATCCTGGGAGCATAGCCATCTTGGAGAGGAATGAAATTCATCACTGTAATAACCTCAGAACCAGTGACAATTCAAAAAGCACCTTAGGTGGAGTTAATATGAAGGTATTTTCATATTTCTTAATATAGGGTAGGATTGTTATAATTATTAGATAACTAAAATATTAGTTTTAGCCTTAAGATTTAGTCTAAGTGTTACTGATTTGGGAAAGGACAATAATTTAAGTCATTATGATTTAAACAATGGTTTATAGTAAACAAGTTGAATATCTAAAAATTTCAATTTAAAATCTTAGTAAATGAATATAAGTAAGTACATTAAGTTTTATACTTACATATCTGTTTAAGATTTTTCATTGGGCAGTTTTAGAATAATTTTGGAAAGAAAAGAAAGGGAAAATATGAAGTATTTTCTCTTCCAAACTGTAAAATAATTCAGGTTAATCAATTAAAACATCAATAGCAATTCAAGCTAACCAATTAAAACATCAATAGCATTTGTAAGGAAAGTGCACTTACATTTGTTTCTACTTCTGTAATTTCTACCTTTCTAGGTCCCTCTCTAAACTTGTGTAGTTCCTTGGAACTCTGCTTATCATTACCATTATTGACATATCACCAATAATTATCACTGACATACCATCAAGTTTATCATATTAAAAATCAGTGTCATGGTATATTATTGTGTCCCCACAATCAGTTGTTTTTATCACTGACTAAAATAAATTGAAACTATTTTTTTTCTCACTAAACATTTTGGTAGGTGGTTATAGTTAAATCAGGAAAATAACACTTGTTCAAAACTGAGATTTAAAGTGTTTTAAAAATACTTGTAAACCCAAGAATAAGCTTCAGAGTTTATTATCTATGTTTCATTGGCTGCTATTTTATTTTTAAAAAAATCATTTAAAAACTACTTTCTTTGAACAATTTAACAGGTTCTTCCAGCACCCAGACTGAAGATGACTAATAATCATATTTACAACAATAATGGTTATGGAGTGAGCATTCTTCAACCAACGGAACAGTTTTTTATTGTATCAGAAGAAGCCCTCAACAAAGGGGCTGCTTCAGGAGACAAAAAAGATAACATGCTCTCCAAAGTAATGCAAAACCTGAATCTGGAAATGAATGATAATAAAATAGAAGCAAACTTAAAGGGGGACATCAGAATAGTGACGAATTAAAGCATCTGGATTTGTGTTAAAATTTTATATTTCAGTTATTTCTCATATCCCTCAAAAATGTAGTTTTAATTTCAATTCAAAACCTAAAGATACATAAACATTTAAAATGCTTTCCCTGGCTGATTCACTTCATTTTTTTTTTTTTTTTGGAAGTTTTGAAAATAATCTAGACAACATAAAACTCATCATTTTAGGTAGTGCTGGCAGTGGGCAATGCAGAATACCAGGGTTTTCACTGGGCAGAGGGGAGTGGTGAGGCCCAGGCCAGGGTTTGGTGCTTCAGTGGGGTTTCTGCCACCTGGCTTGCTGTTTTTCTGGGTACCACTCCCCCACCTCCAGGTGGCCAGATGCAATGCACTGTAGTGCGGCACTGATGACTCCCAGGCACTGTTCTAGCACTCCTCCATACCAGAAAGCTGGCGGGCACTACTGCAGGAGAGAGAGTGTGGAGGAGGTACTATTGCACAATGGAAGAAGAGGAAGAGGAATGTGCTGGGGAAGGTTCTTATCCTTCAAGTAGTAAATGGTATAGTGGAGTTCTGATGTAGGATGGGGTCTCAGATGAGGATAAAGTCGGCACTAGGAGAGGACCTGGATGGCGCATCTCATGACTGGCTTCTAGTCTCAGAAAACAGCAGGAGACAGATCAGAGGAAGGCAAGTACAAAAATGATGCGGCTCTGAAGATACAGGAAAGAGAAAGGTTAAAAAAAGGAAAAAAAAAGAAGCCAGGAGAGGCTCAGGGTGGGGAAGAGAATTGGAGCTAGAGTGCACCAATTCCAGTGGAGAACTCATGTTTCTGATGGGATGGAAAAACTGGTCAGGCTAGTCTCGTCCCTGCCGGGGAAGCCAATGTCAAGTGTCCACAGGTTGTCATACTCTTCTAGAGAAAGACCTGACATTGTCTGTCTAGCCCTTGAGGAAGATGACCAAAAAAAATGACAAGATTTAACTCTTGAGTACCAAACTCATATTACTGTGCATTTCAAGTGGGAAGGGGAGGAACTCAACTTTTTTTTTAAACCTTGAAGTGCCTTAAGACAAATGTCCTCTAAGAGCCAGAGTAGTTCTATGTCCAGCAGCAGGCCAAGTACTCAAAAGCTGTTCCATGCTATGTTGTTTGCACACCCCGTGGAGGGGGCAGAGGATACATGTTTCAAGTAACTCATTTTGCACTTGGCTGAGAAAAGCAAAGTACCTTCTACGAAAGACAAAATTTGTAGATTGGTGTAGGGGGTGCAAAAAGATTGCAGAGCTTCATAGACATCCCCACAGCCCACAGCCTTCTTCCCAAGCGTTAACTTGCATTTCTGGTGTATCATGTACAATGTCTATTAGTGGTGGTTGGAAGGCCTGGGGTAGAGTGGGAGATGGGCAGGGTCATTTTTGTTAAAATCTGAGGTTTGACTGGGGAAATGATGAAACAATGGAAAGAACAAACAACTAATGGCAATCTGGTTCTATGTCCAGAATACATTAACTTTATTCCCTCTATCCTCTCCCCCCAAAAGTTAGTGGCAAGATGAATGAGGAGTGTGAGATTTTAAAAGCTGCGAACTTCTTAAACTTATCAGTCAAGGTATTCCCTGCCTGAACTTAAGTGATGATCTCAGCAAAGCAATAAGCCTATTAATAATGGCCCCAAACTGCATTGAAGAAAAAACTTTATTGATGTTTACCAGCAGATTGTTCTATCATAGAGGGGCTAATTTTTGAAACTGACATGAAGACCCTTTTCAGTTTTGAAGTTATAAAATACCAGTTTGTCCTTCCAAGCTACTGGCTATTTGGAGATTTAAAGGAGGTGGGAAAACGGGCAAAAGGTGGGGGCCATTCTCTTAAAGAGTGGAAAGCTCTTGGAGCCCTGTTTTTTTTGAACACAAGCCACTAATGTAGGATTCAGCTACTGACAGGACTAATTCCACTGAACCACTTAAAGAATTGACTCATTTAAGCCCTAACCTGAGATTAAATTTTCATACTAAAGCACTGGCTCACTTCAAAATACTAGAAAAAAATTTCTATCCTGAAAATACCAAAAATGCTGCCATAAATCATGCGAGCCATCTTCTAGCCCTCTAGAATTCCACTGTTAAGACCTTATCAGGCACTACAGATTTTAAAAAGCACCTTTTTAAAATATGTAAACCACTGGTATTTGGTATATTTTTAGTATATCTAAAGTGTCTAAAAATATATTTAGTACCATCTCCACTAATTCCAGAAACAAGTAGTTTTAAACATTGTTTTTGGCATAATTCTAGTCCAGTAGGAAGTATTAAATGTTCTGTGTAGAGAATAGAAAAAAAAATTTTGTTTATAGCCAACTCCTGACTCAGTCCCATTTTTACCTATGCTACTAAGAGGAGTAAAATAAGGTTCAAATGCTAGAAACAAGGAAATCCAATGTAAGAGAGAGAAACAACATTGAAATGCATTTTCCCTTCATGTTTAAGGCCAGAACAGGGCTTGTGGAGATGTTCCTCAGTGTAGAGCCAGTAGGTGAGTGCTTCATACTAGAAATTCAAAATTCAACTTTGCTCCATGCTGTCTTACTACTTGGGGGTTCAAAAATCACATGGCCCAAGATGACAAGTGTTCATCACATTTAAATTCCAGACAAGGTGCCCTCCCCCTCCTGGTGGCTCAGCAGCTTAAAGCACAGCACTTGGCCACTTCAGTGGAGTTTGATTCCTGCCCTAGACATGACCACAAGGCGTGGCAGACCTCTCCTGTCTTGCCCTCTGCTCCCCTTAGCAGTGTACTTTGTTGATCTGCCTGTTCTGCTCCCCACTGTCTCTGGTGAATCATCTCACCACCCCTGCACCCTGGTCTGTACCACAGAACTATATGCATAAAAATAAATAAATCTTCAAAAAAAAAAAAATCCAGACAAATAAAATTAGAGGATTTTTCTACATAGTTTTTTCCAACTTTTATGTATCCTGCCAGCAAGAATCTAGTAACATGCTGCAAATGTGAAGCCAGGAAATATAATACATAAATTGAATTGCCAAGTGTTCTCTAAATAGTTTGTTTAGGGATTAGTTTCCTAAGCAACAGCTATTTTTTTCTCCCACAAAGCAGCATTTACATTGATTTTAAGATATAAATGTAAATTATTTTAAGATATAAAAGGAAATAGTCACTCAAGCTCAAACACTTAATTAAAACTGTTTTCCCACAATTTCATCTTTATTTCCTGTTATCTGTAACCAAGCAAAGGTGACCTAGTACACAAAGAATAAGGCTGAGTGAATTTAGCATTGTTATTCTTCAGTATCTCATTTACTAGTTTTGCTTTAAACTCCAGTTTAAAACAAGCCTGGGTGCTTTAGCACCGGGAACTGTTAAATGGAGGTCTTAAAAAATACCAACTAAGGGCCCTCCCTGGTGGCGCAGGGGGTTAAAGCACTGCACTAAGAAGCTAAAGCCACTTGTGCATGAGTTCGATTCCTGCCTGCCCCGGAGGAGATCCACATGGCGTGGCAGACCTCTCCTGACCCGCCCGCTGCTCCCCTCAGCAGTGTACTTCATCGATCTGCCTGTTCTGCTCCCCACTCTGTCTCTGGTGAAGTCTCTCGCCGTCCCTGCACCTCTGGCCTGTACCCCAGTCTGTATGCATAAATAAATAAATCTTAAAAAAAAAAAAAATACCAACTAAAAAAAAATATATTTTTTTTTATTATTATTGTTACATCATTTTGTGCCTTTTTCCATCTCAGTTATAATCCCCATGGACTTCCCACCACCAATTCACCCATGTGTCATCACCACAGTCCTGTGCACTTGCCCCACTTTTGATCCATTCCTTTTAAAAGTGAGATTTTCCCTTTCCCTCCCTGTTCAGGCAGCAAGAGGCGGCGGTACTGGGCAAAGATTTTTATTAAGAGTTACCAGGAAGAGATATAGCTTTTGTTTCCCACTTCGCATCTGCCTTTCTTCTGCTGCCACTGGTTTCCTACCAATTTCTCTTCCCAGCCAATTCCTGAATACAGTATTTTCCCAGTTCTCACATCCCTAAGATATACACAAAGGATTTTTAATATTTTCTAGGAAATCTGATCTTTTACATAATTTTTTCATCCTTCACTCTCCCACACCTACCCACCCAATAAATTTAGAGACTATTATCTTACAATTCTTTTTTTCCTTAAAGATTTATTCATTTATTTATTCATGCATGTATGCATGCATACAGAACTAGGGTACAGGCCAGAGGTACAGGGGTGGTGAGAGGCTTCATCAGAGACACAGCAGGGAGAACAGGCAAATCAACAAAGTCCACAGCTGAGGGGAGCGGTGGGCAAGACAGGAGAGGTCTGCTGCACTTCCGGGGCCAGGAATTGAACTACTACTGAAGCAGCTGTGGCTAGCTTTCAGTGCTACATGCTAACCTGTTGCACCACCAGGGAGGGCCCTATCTTATTATTCTTTAGGTTGAAGTCTGACAAGGGTCTCAATGGACTAACCAAAATACAGACAGGGTTTTATTTCTGCCTATTTCAGGGGAGAATTTTTTTGTGCTCGTTTGGACTGTTGGCAGAACTGTTCTTTGCTGAGGCTGTTACCAGCTTCTTGTGGCCAACTGCATTTTGGGTTTTATCTATCCCTCTTCCACTTCAGAAGTCATTACCATTATAATTGTTTTCACAAATTCCAGGTTCCTTAAGCATCCTTAGGTGTGATTTAAGTGCAGCTCTGACTTCATGTTTTTTTCTAGACAGCCACTCAGTCATCCCCCAAATATAAATGACTTGCATTGCCAACTAAAAAGTAATTTGCTTTAGGGTTGTCTTCCAGTCTTCAAGTTTATGCTTGTCTTTGTTGGTAAGATAGGTCTGTTTTGAAATATCCTCAGCTACTATACTTTTCAGTTGGCAACGCAAGTCATTTATATTTTGGGCAATTCGCAAACCTTTTACTATTGTACACAAAATGGGGCATTCTACATTGTATACCAATGTATACAACTTTAACTTTTAATGACTTTTCTGATTGTACTGACCAATTCAAATCTAAAGCTTTGCCAAATGAGTGGAATTTCAGCAGCTTTTTAGTCAAAACCAAAACTTCTAGGTCAGTTCCAGACCAATTCAAAATTGTACTTGTGGTCTTCCCCACTATTTCCCACCCTGATTCTACTTCCAGATTCAGATGGAAGGAAACTGACATTCAAGTATGCATTCACCACAGTTGATACCTGTCCTCTGTGCTGATACATCCTCCTGGTCTGTTCTCTGGGTTCAGATTATGTCTGGTTTTATGTCCAGCTTCTCTTCCCTATCAAATTGTAGCTGCTTATCAACAGCACTGGTGTATATTCTTTTGACAACAGAGTGCTGCAGTGTCTCTCAGGAACCGCCACATCACCTGACTCCTCCAGTTAACATGGAGCATCTTTCCATTCCCTTCCACATCACCCTTAGCACCAAAGCAAGCTGTTGGGCTGTTACTGCTAAAACCTCTAAGCTAAAAATGCACAGTGAAGATGCCAAAGACAAAACAGGTACAATCACCTCAGCCCTGCCTGACTTTTTAGAAGGGCAGACACAGTTTTGTCAGTGCCAGCTCTAATACATTCCCAATGTGTGTGGGGGGAGAAAAGGGTGGTGAGCAATAATTTCACATCTTTCCATGTAGTCTTCCTTTTCAAATTCTTTCCCCCCAATGTGTCTAGCACCAACAAAGATAACATCAATTCAACTAGCACTTGCTGCAACTTCTTGTAAACTGAATATATCTATGCTCTAGGTAGACTGTAGGGGCATGCGTAAGAAAGGAAATGCAACAGTTAACTACATTGCCATTATTCAGTGTAATACTTTATTTTCTATTGTAATAAACTAAAGCCAAGAAAATATCAAGGTAATTTTAAAAGCAAATCTTTACTCAAAGAAAAAATACAAACTGTGGTACTTTTAGAATAGATCATATTTTACACAATATAAACAAAATCACTAGTCTACTTATGTGAGTTTCCTTAAGCTGCAATGAACCACAAAATAGCAGGAAAATGGGTTTACTTGTCAGCAGCAAATAAACAACTTGGGAAAACAGGTAGCATGCATTTTTAACTGTCTATGCACAGGTACTGACATACCCAAGACTAATAGCCCCCACCTCCTCTTCCTTGTCCATAGTAGCCACTCCCATAACCCCCCCTGCCACCACCTCCCTGGAAGCCCCCGGATCCTCTGTAGCCTCTTCCACTTGACCCTCTGTAGTCTCCTCCTGAGCCACCTCTAAAGCCACCTCTGTAACCACCTCGATAGCCTCCACCACTGCTCCCACCATAGCCTCCCCGATAGGAATTAGAGCCCCCAGCGTAGCCCCCACCACCTCCATAGCCTCCGGAGCCATAGCCTCCGCTGCCGTAACTGGAACCACCCCTTCTGTATCCACCTCCGTTGTCATAGCGGGCCATCTTGGGAGGACGTGGACCATCTCCGTACCTGGGAAAAGCACAAACGCGCCACTTTAGCAAAGGACCCTTTTTAGTTTTCACAAAATACAAACATTCAACTACATCTGACAATTTAATGCATAAAAGGCACAAAGCCAAGGGCAGCACAATGCAAATGGAAGTGAAAAAACCTGCTATTCCAAAAGAGATGCAGGAGGCAGTACCAAATGTAATCACCTGTTTTTCTAAAGTTCTTTCTGGTTCAAAGATTGTAAATTTTGGCAGTTAAGTCCTTAACACTTTAACACAGTTCCTTTTCACTCAGTGCAAATATATAGCACTTTAACAAAGCAGTAATGTATTAGTAAAGAGGCTCTTGGAGCTGATATTTCATTTTTAACAAGTATTTCCCTTCATTAACTCTGAAATATGTTCTTGACACTTCTTTATTTACAGCTAAATCTGTTTCACATAGCCAAGAAAGAAAATAAGGGACAATGAAAAGTTGCAAAAATCAGATTATTCATTAACAAATCCAATTCAACATACCCCACGCCATTTATTACTTCTGTGTAGCTTTTGTCAGACGCTAGCACTGGCAATCCAACAGCTGCCCAAGTTAGCAATGGGGCTGGCCTCTCTCTTCATCCATTCACTACTGTGCTCCTCCCATTTTAACCCAACACCAACTCTTACTGCTACTACAAACCTCTCTGATCTATTCACTTCTTCCATTTCTATTCCCCCAACTGTCAGTCAGGTCACCATTCTGTTAATACATTTTCAATTCTTTTTCTAGTCGACCCTTCCTTCCTAGTTTCTGGACTTCAGTCCTTCAGAGTTGATGGTATGTGAAGCCATACGTGAAGCCTTCTTGATCACCACCCTTCCTGACAAAAGTTATCTCCCTCTTTTAAACATTTGTTAAGGATGCCTGTAATACTCAGATGGTGTAGTAAGAGCACCACTGTTTCAGGAGTCACAGTGCTTGAGCTGGAATCCAGCTCTATCATTCCCTAGCTGTGTGGCCTGAGTCTTCTTTATTTCTAGCTTCCTCATTCACAAAGAAGGAGATAAGTATTTAATACTAGAAAAGCACTAAGCACAGTGCCTGTTAACATACCACTGTGCTTAATAATGCTCACAACATAACTCATAATCAAAATGGGAAACCCACTCACAGATATGACTTTGCACCATAAATTAAAACTGTAATAGTTTCAATCACATGCATTGAAGTTAGCCTTGATGGAAAGATTAAAGAGTATTTCTGGATAATGATAAAAATTTTACACACGTGTATAATACTATTACAACACCATTTGGGGGATGTAATCAAGGTTTTGTGACTATGTTCTTAAAAGATAAAGTATACCAATGTAAAATACTGTGGTGTTGACAACTAAACACAAATGATCAAGCAAAAGGTGTATGCGTAATGGATATGTAAGTGTCACAAAACACCAACAATTTTAGCGAGGGGTTAGCAGCTTCAAAACAGTGCTGAGGGAAAAAGGATCAGCTGAGTTCTGTTGTGTGACCAACCTAGACTCAGCATGTATTTTTACAGTCCCTTTCTATCTCTACCATACATGTGTATAGTAGAGGACCTAGACAACAGTTAACACCCTTCATTCTGTTAACCAGAACGAAACTCCATATTTAGTGTTTGTTCAGAATTTTAAGTAACAAAGCCTCTAACAACTCACTGTGGGAATTTTAGGCTTATGTAAAGATTACTGTCCTCTATTTGGTTCAAAGATAAATTTTACTGTGCTCCTCACCGTGTACTGCTGATCATTAGGTTGATACCAGCAGCTGAGGGCCTAGATATCTGGCGGATTGTGTTCAGCATGTGCTCATTAACAGGGTCCAGCTGGCTAATGATATCAGGCTGTTTGGTTACTTCAACTACCAGAGCCTCCATGGCTGCCCGGAGAGCTGTGATACAGGCAGCAGCTTCGTGAGAAATTTGCAATCTGATCCTAAAATAGGAAAAAAAAAAAAAAAAAAAAAGAGGATTATCTCTCAAGGTACCAATACTTGCGACTACTGTAACGGCTCCAAATTTAAATAATAAACTCTAGGCTAAGATCTTAAAATTTACCATCAGCTTACTGGCAGGAGTTTTGAACTATAAAGAGTATTAGCAAAATGCTAGCCATAAAGGTCACTCTAAGTCTCCAATACAATGGTTGTAAGAGATTCAGATTGTCTATGTTTTCTCCCTTTTCAAGAATATGGCTGAGTCTGCTCATTTCTAATCCATTTGTGAAATTCTTACTACCTACTTACACCAGTCACTAACAAATGTACAGAGGCATCCAAGCCCTATCAGACTAATTCCCCAGTGTACTGTACTATTCATGTTGGCAGTGCAGCTCTAATTCCTAATGCAACTGCTCCTATTTATATAGTCAATTCAAAGCTTTCTACCAAGCATGAACCACACTAGCAATCATGGCATCCTATGCTCAAAGAATGCATCATAAAGCACCTCATGTACCACCAAATTATGCCATTTCTCTTTCACAAATTAAAATCGATTAAATTAGATTCTGTTCCATCTCAATTACAAGAATTCAGTTTGGGGATTACACCTGAAAATTCATACCAGTCATCCACAAACACAATCTGTCCATCAGACTGGACTTTCTTGGAAGCAAAGAGCAGTAACTGCAGGGGAGTCACTAAGGTCATGCCTTTGGCTGAGATGGCCCGGGTTCGAATCTGCAAATGGAGAAAGAGTGAAGACACAGTTGACATTGCAACCATCAAGTGACTGTCCTAATGATAATAAATCATGCTTCGAAAACAAAAAAAAATCTGTGTTCCCACTACACATCAGTAAGAAAATTTTCATTTTCAATGAAATTTTTCTAAACTAATTTTTTCTTACCTTTTCACCAAATACAAAGAAGGGAGATGGGTACTTCATGTCTTGGCTACTAAAAGGACAATTAACAGAGGACTTGTGGATGAGTGCATTACGTCCTTCAGTGGTGAGAATCTTCCTCTTTTCTTTATGATAGCACACATTGGGGTACAAACCAAAAGCCAGGAGTGAGATGACAACATCCAAATTATTATCTGGTCCAGTGTTCGTAAACACTTGTGTCAACAAACAATCTGTTATGAGGAATGGGGTAGAAAAAAATCAGCTGTCCAGTACTATATTGCATATATAATGTCTAGGAGAACTGGCTCTCCTTTCACCCTTTTTTCAAATAAATTGAGAACACCCGTAGAATTCCTAAGCTCAGAGAAATTTTCTTATTTCTAAAATAAGAAATTTAAAATGTGTTCTTAAAGAGCTCAATAATATAAGCTTAAAGTGCCTACTTTAAAAAAAAATTTTTTTTTGGGCCCTCCCTGGTGACACAGTGGATTAAAAACACAGCACTAAGAAGCTAGGGCCATTTTGGCATGGGTATGATTCTGTCCAGGAGGTGATCTACATGGCACCACCAGGAGGTGATAGTGAGGTGCCAAAAGCATGGAAATATTTTATTGCAGACAAATCTGAGTTCCAGACTTACAAGCCTCCTGGCTGAATGAGTTTGGACAAATAAGTTAAACCTCTGGTTGAGCTTTCTCATCTACAAAACGGGGTAATAATATCTGCATCTCAGGATTATTGTGGATTCTAGCATATAAAAAATGTTTTCCAGGCCCTCCCTGGTGGTGCAGCAGGTTAAAGTACAGCACTGAGACGCTAAAGCCACTTCAGCCTGAGTTTGATCCCTGCCCTGGAGCTGACCAACATGGTGTGGTAGACCTCTCCCGCTGCTCCCCTCAGCAGTGTACTTCGTAGATCTGCCTGTTCTGCTCCTCACTCTGTCTCTGGTGAAGCCTCTCACCGACCCTGCACCTCTGGCCTGTACCCCAGCTCTGTATGCATAAATAAATAAATCTTTAAAAAAAAAAAAGTTTTCCCCATTTCCTTTGATTTTTAAAAGAAAAATTACAAATGTAGTCAGCTTCTATCAGAAGAGAACTACTTTGCTAGTAATTCAGATCACAGCCTTTCAAAGCTAGTGTCTTGTCCAACTTTTTTCTATCTTTCAACTAAATATGTCCCACACTTCAGGTTATACATTCCAGGCTCAATATTTTAGAAAATAGCTGTGTCAATCTAGCTGCAGATATAACAGCTCAATCTCTTATCAAGAAAACAGTTGGGGCTGCTATTTCTACACCAGTCTTCTGAATCCACACACTAAAACTTTAGTCACCTAAGAAACAATGTAATAGAATTTACATTCAAAACAAACACATGAACAAACAGATAAATTCACTTCATAACCAGTCTTTTGAGGTCATTGAACAAAGTGCTCATTCTGAAAGTCCTGACAGGCCATCGCTCTAGATTTTAACAAACTCCCAAATAGTGCAATTTTTATAACATCAATTATCATCTATGTACTATATTACTTTCTTTCCTTTGAGCATTATAACCTTTTTAAAAAAGACTAAATTGATGTGAAAAAAACCGTAATTTCAAGAATGAAGGAATGATGGAAAGGTTAAAAGGAAATAAAACAAAGGGCCTAAATTATGAAACTAAAATATACTGCACCATCATTTTACATCACTATGTAACTCACTTTAGAAGTTTCTTAAGAATCGGAGAGTAGTACCTTCTGGAAATCCTGAATTTATTAGAATCTCTTTGAGTTGAACTTTGGCTTCCCAAGTCATTCTTAGTGTAGCCATATTGAGTCTTTTGTGCTCACAAAAGCGGATCTCTGCTTCTTCTCCACCCATCCTAAAATAAACAGGAATGAAAAGTCATTCTGAAAACCTCCAGAACTACGTACAGATTAAGGGAAACTGAGGCAGTTCACCCAAATCTTACAATTCTCCCCTGTCAAATCCATACCTAGCATCATCCCAAGCCTGAAAGACTGATAAAAGGGCCACATGATCAGAAAATCTGTTTCCAGCAAAATTTCGATGGATATAACCCAGTCTCTTTCCTTCACTGATGAAAGGCTCTGGAAAGCAGGTGGCAGCAGAGATAGTGCAGACTGCATCTCCGACACTGTAAAAGACAGGGAACAGCCGTCCAGATCAGGATCTTGTTCCAGCAGCTTGGACGGTACTGTCTTTATCAGCTAATACACTAAACATTTTAGCACTGAAACTGGCTTAACAAAGAACTTCACAGCTGTTCTCCCAGAAACAGAAAGGGGAAAAATAGTAAGCTCTGACATTAACGCATACACATTTACCACCAATTATAATCTCTTCTCCCAACTTACCAAAAAACTTTCTGATAAAATGTTCCTATTCTTTTATGCTACTTCTCTTTCAAGGATAACTACTTAATCCCCTCGGAGGAACAGCACCTTGCTTTTGAGAAATCTGCATGTTCCCCAACACGCTGCTCCCAGGTGACCATCCACCAGCACTACGCCTCCTGGTCGCTTTACACTGCCCTCTGAGTGTCTAATGTGTGCCATGTCTCTGCTTGAGTATAGTTTTTCTTCTGAGTCCACCTTTATAATGCGGAGCCTAAAATTGTTCCACCACATAAACATCAGCAATAAAACAAAGCACTTACTAGAAAATACACCCCATTATCATCATTTTGCCAAGACGAGGTTCAATGGGGAGTTTAGCCAGGATTCGTCCCAGAGGAGTCAACTCATCATTGGCATCCAATGCATCAAGTTCTATGGGGAGATATTTCTTTGTGAGTAGATAGTAAAGAACAGCCCTTTAACCCAGACAGAGATGAAATACCTCTTTACAGATTAAGGTTAAAATAACACACTTAAGTTTTCATGTCTAGCAAATTATCAAGCACCATGCCCAATAATTCTCTTCACTCAAGAATTACTCTTCACTCAAAGTTACTAGAATTGGGCCCAGCAGGTTATAAATTAAATTGTCCATAAGATATCTATAAATACAAAACCATCAGCATCTGTATGCCATAAGAAGTCTGAAAACCTGTGGAAATGAGATCTGGAGAATCAAGGACTGAAGTTCACAGAGCAGCTAAGAACTAAATTCAGTTCAGATCCTCCTGGTTACAATGCTGTTATTTTTTTCTCACTGTACTAAACTGCTTCTTTAAGTCAAGTGGGTAACAAACATATGTTCTAAGAGGTATACATAAAATATTACAGGTATCAGGAGAAATTCGTGTCTTAACAATTAAATATTAGTTAAGAGAAAACACCCTAACTGAAAAGTCACGTCATCCTTGCCCCCAGGCTGCTCACTATACAGAGTGGACAGAGGCAACACTGGGTACTTTAGCACCTCAGCCCATTTTATCATCACTGGGTAACACTGGGTACTTTAGCACCTCAGCCCATTTTATCATCACAGCCCCGCTGACTGTGTCTTATTTTTTTGTTGCTATTTGCCAGGACAACACAGGTGGTATAATAAACACTTGTGTTAGTTAGGTCAGTATTTGTTAGTACCTCTAAGAGTGTGTTCTGCTTCAATCACAGCATCCAAAGGAGGAGGCTCAATGGCTTTGGCCAGGAATTGGCCAATTCCTCCCAGACGCAGAAGTTTTATACTCAAAGCGATTTCATGTAATGGTGTTCGGAACATCTCTGGTGTCATGTGGGTTTCAAGCCTACGAGAACAAAAGCATAAAATCACCACCTTCCCTGGTGTGTATTCATACACACACACACACATTTTAAATAAAATCTTTGCAGAGAAATAATAAATAATCAGGTATATGAAGCCATCCTTCCATCATCCTTTCACTGTTACCAAATAGAATGTTTTAGATTTACTATATTCTCTCTGAAAAAGGCCCAATGAGTAGCAGTTTATGACTTTACATTTATAGCTTAATGGCATTTTCATCTGAAGAGTAGAAGATTACAAGAAAAATCAAATTCCATTATATTACTACTCCCACTTATGGTGCCTCTTTAGGTCTCTCCTGCTGACAAATGTGTTATAAGGGGTAGGCAGGCTTTTGTGGAAGAAACTGCTAACAACACTTTCTTACAATCTGCTCCCCTTCCTGATCCACAGTACCACTGAAAAGGATCACAGAAATGTACTACATCCTTTTAAAATTTTAAGTGACTTGTAGTAATAGCTAGCATTTAATGAACTTAATATGTGCCAAGCACTGTACTCAGTACTTTACATTATGTCTTTTCTCAAACAAATCCTGTATGTTAGATACCATACTATCTAATTATTCACAGAATGGAGAAACAGAGCTCTAGGGAATGTAAATGCTTAATACGATATATCAGACACAAATAGTTTAAAATAGCAGTCTCTACACTTCTAATTCAGGTTTATTTCCTATAAATTGTTCACAATAAAAGATTCAGAACAGTTATAATCAGGTTTACATAAAAGTAAACAGCTACCTATTCCTCATCCTATAGAGAAATGAACAAAAACCCCTTATTAAAGATCTATTCACACCATTACTATTTAATCAGTGGTTTTACCATTAGACAGCCCCCATTTCTGTAGGTCAAGGGACAAGCTAGCCTTTAGAAAAGAACTAGGTACCTATCAAATACTGCCCTGAGTTAACTTCTGTCCTCAACTGAGCCCGCACATATAATGACTAGGGAATCATGTTACCAGAATAAAAAGCAACTCAAAGCTTTCTTTTTCTACAGTGCATGACAGACATGTGACCTAATAGGAGTGATCCCCAATCCTACCTTTATTATCAACTCATTTCTCCAGAAACATACAACTACTGATAAATATATATTTTCAAGGTAATTTTTAAAACAGGCACTATAGTGTAAATGGGAACTAGTAAAGGGGTAGGAAACTTGGATTTTGGTCCGTTCTCTGATACAGGCTTCAGTAAAGTTAACTAAGTTAACTTTAGTTTCCTTATCCAAATAATGCCTTCCATTTCTCAGGAGCAGGAGAAGGCTCATGTGAGACATGAGATGTGCTAACAGTGGCGGCAGGAATAGTTTAGTAATACAAAAGTATTGTTATTTATTTTAACACACTGCAGAGTCACCAGTTTGTCATAATCAGTAATTCTAAAGTGATGATTCCATGTGGAGCCAAAATAGCATCCACAGAGCCACATTTAAAAGATGTTTAGTAGACGGTAAATTGGCATCAAACATGCCACCATCAACAATTTCTGATTTCATTCTTTCCACAATCTAATACTGGAAGCAAAATTTCCTGTAATACACTTAACTGGGGACATTTATGTATTAAGTTCATTGGAGGGTTAAACAAATTTTTGGTCTTTACTCAGGAGTTGGTTTTACCTCTCAAAACGAGCTCGGCTGCAGAGGTGAAAGCAGAATCCAGGACGCACACGGCCTGCTCGTCCTTTCCGCTGCTCGAGGTTTGTTTTGGACGCCCAAACTGTAGCGTAGTTGGTCATGTTGTTGTGAGCAGTGAACAACTTCACTTTCTGCCTAAAGAGAAAAAGAGGTAAGTTCTAAAACCCACAGGTACTTAGTTCTAAGAGCACCAGCACATAACTAGTATATTCACTAAGTGATGGATGCCTTCCAGATGGCCATGCCTACTATGATAGCTACTTGTGAACAATACCAATAAAAATCAGGAACTTGATCCACTCTCCATTTGTTCATCTACTGAAAGTCAGAAGGATAAATACTGGCTACGTTCATTTTTCTCATCTGAAAATGAGTATATTATTACTTAACTCACAGGGAGTTTATTTATAAACACTGAATGGATAAATGTGCTTAAACACCATGTGACACACACATATAAGTGATAATTATTCAAGCCAACTGTATCCCCAAAATCTTGACTTTCAGGCTAAAAGTTAAGCAGTTGACTCGAATATGTGGATGACCCCACCCAACAGTTCTAGCATAATTCTTCTGAACCTCTAAGCAGTTTCAGAATCCTTCAATGTCACCTACAGACAGAAGGTCTGAGATGATTTGGATTGCACAACAGAGCTGCACGCTCTGCACCGTGCCCTAAGGTAGGGACTGCCAGGAGAGACTGAGGGATCATAAAGAGAAGACAAGGCGCACAAGCAGCCAGAGATAGCAAGGCTTGACTTTTCTGTCCTATATATCGATTACCATGTAAGTCCTTTCTATGTGTATTTCCTAGGCTCATTCCATACCAAATAGGCAGCCTTTTAATCTTGAGTAAGTATTCAACAGGAAGGATGTTTGTTATGTGACAAATACTGGTCACCTTTCTACGCCAAACAGCACGCTATGGGATGGCAGCAGCCAGTGGAAACGCCCAGTGGAAATGAGCCAAGCACAAGCAATGATTGCAGTGGGAAGCAGTCACGTTCTATGATATTCACTGATCCGTGATGATCAACCCGAAGGATTATTAATAAGCATCTAGTCCTGTGTGTGTGTGTGTGTGTAAAGATGCACAGTAATTTGGATGGGAGAACACAGAAGTTTAAAAATGAGAGCTTTTTATTTTATTAACTAATAAGAGATGAGGTAGTCTTATTTATTCTAGGTAAAAAGGTTCCTTGGGAACTTACTTGCAAGAGTCAATGACATAAACCACATCATTTATGGTAATACTTGTCTCAGCAATATTTGTGGACAAAATAACCTGTGAAGAAATGATATAAGAAAAATCAACTTCAGAAAATATTTTCCTAAGTCTTCAAAAGGAAAGATTTGCTTATATACTAAGAGGACCAATGACATCTTTAAATCACCATTGATTGGATAATGAAAATTTATATGGATTATATATACATAAAGATTTATTCATACAGAACTGGGGTATAGGCCGGAGGTGCAGGGGCAGGGAGAAGATTCACCAGAAACAGAGTGGGGAGCCGAATGGGCAAATCAACAAAGTACACTGCTGAGGGGAGCAGCGGGTGGGTCAGGAGTGATCTACTGCGCCATGTGGATCACCTCCACGGCTGAGGATCGAACTTGCACTAAAGGGGCTGTGGCTCACTTGGAGTGCTGCACTTTAACCTGTTACACCACCAGGCAAGGCCCAGATTACATATTACTTGATAGCTCTTTAAGGCTTCTAAGATTTATTTAATATCTATGTCATTTCCAACTTTGTACTGGTATTTACCTTGGTTACTCCAACTGGCACTGGATCAAACACTTTGCGCTGTTCCTCCCGAGGAATCTGAGAATGCAGAGGTAGAATCTGATACCTGTGGCTTCCTATAACAGAAAGGAGAGGTTAATTAAGAGCTAAAAATTGAAGCCTAGTTTAAGACTATATGTGTTTTAATTCAAAAATTGACACAGCACTAAATTTTGTTTTCACATATTGGCTAGGGAACTAGCAAAAATATTTATTTTCATTCTCAAATGCGTGAGAATTCAAAGATTCATACCAAAATGTGGATTCATCTCTAAATGCTTCTGCATAGTATATATCAAATTCCAGCCAGGCAGAAAAACCAGCACAGCGCCAGGAACATTCAGGGTCTCAATGTACTTCAGTAGTGCCTCAATAAGTTCAAAGGGCGTTTCCTTTTCATTTAACTGAGCCATGCTCATCTTTGTTTCCGGACCATATTCATCACCACAGATCAGGTTGCAATTTGCCTGACAAAAATAGGGAGACAAAGCTTATTACCAATTTGTTTTTAAAGTAACACCTAATGTTCTCATTGATCCCACTGATTCATCAGTCATATACTGGCACAAAGGAGAAATTTAATTTTTAAAAATGCTGGCCCTACAATACAGTGACATACTGAATTTTTCAACACACCAGTAGTTCTCACAAGACTAAAATTTGAGCACAAACTCTTAAATTCTGAAACTTCTAAAAGTTCTTTCTACTATGTGAATTTTCTTTTATGACTAAAAACTATTAGTTTTATAAAAATACTTTCCTATGTTGATTTTACCATGCAAATTTCATTAGCTATACACAATTCCCCCCAATTCTCAGACTCATCTCACACCAAATATGAAAAATACTTTTAATTTAAGGGTTCTGCAGGCAACATATTCAATCACCTTTGCCTGTTACTGAAATAACTCTTATTTTCCAAAAGATAATGTCTTGAAATCAATGAATAGTCAATAATTTCTTCAGTAATGAAAAACAAAACTGCTATAATTGGTCATTTATCCCCCCCCAATGAACTTTCTAACACTATTCATTTATATCCTCAGGTATTCTGATTAAAACTATCCAATCTCGGGTTTTTTTTCCTCTCAAACTCTGAACTGCTGTTTTACAAAATGTCACTCCCTCCCCACATTTATTCTGAAATGTTTTTATTATTGCCTAGTTTTATACTCTCACCTGACAGTAACCACCAAATAATCTAATTTAGATTAAAACTGCTACTGCTTAAGCCACATCATACACATGGACCAGCTGGAGATCTTGTTAAATGTAGATTGATTTAATAGAGCTGAAGTGGGAACCAAGATTCTGTACATTTGTTTCTTAGATGTAGTGGTTTATGAAAAACACTTTGAGCAACAAAGTCTTACAAGATGGACTCATCTATCATACTCTGGGATTTCTTGTCAGAATGCATAAATCTTTTACTTTTAAAATGAAATTCTATAGTCACATGTAGTCTGTAAACTTAACTTTCCTATTTTCTTTTTTTTTTAAAAAAGAGTTATTTATGTATACAAGAACTGGGGTACAGGCCAGAAGGGAAAGGGGTGAAAGGATTCACAGAAGCAGAGTGGCGAGCAGAACACGAGGATCTACTAAAATACACTGCCAAGGGGAACAGCAGGCAAAACATGAGAGGTCTGCTGTGCCATGTGAGTCAGTCCCTGACTGGGGATCGAACTTGTGCTGCTGTGGCTGCGGACAATTTCATAGCGTTGTGCTTTAACCCCTTGCACCACCAGGGAGGGCCCACTCTTCTTTTTTTAACTTTATGCCAGAAATGATTAAATTTGTACTATGAAAGAGTGAATTCTTTGGAGTGAAATAAATGATTTTTTAAAGTAATTTTTTAAAGATATTTGCTATAATGGTAACTAACTCATTGTATGATTTTACTCAAATCATTCTTTCCCATGAAATTCTTCACAGAATTCACTTACATCATCATCTTCACCACCATCATCCTCTCTATCCTTCTTCTTCTTATCCTTTGGTGGAGGAACAAACTGGGTCATCTGAATGCAGTCTTCCAAAAAATATTCTGCCAGAACAACCCAGACAACACATTCAGAAAGGAAGGGTCTTTAAAATTCACAGTTCAAAAATACTTGGTATTATTCAATCTGATTCTTCACAAGTGCTTAGAAATTGCATTGCCAGTAAATTTTTTTTTTTTTTAACCAATCAGATTAAGTGTTCCCATCTCTTGGAGCTTAAAAAAGGGTGAAGAGTCTCTCTTAATTTGTTCCCCCAAAGTCAATTATAAAGTCATCTTCTACACACATTCATGGAATGTACACATACATTATAAGAAACACTGCTATGGTGTGACTGATAAAGAGAAATTAAGTCAACAATAACATATCATTATTCACCCTTCCTCAAGAGGACCAAACATAAGATAGGCTCCTTTCAAGTTATTCCGAAAAGGACCTTGAGGTAAGGGTTAGGACATCCACTGATCAGACAAGCCCATTCTCAGACACAAAAGTCAGTCTATATACACTCCCTCTGTGCCCTAAGAACTGACACAGTGCCGTTCCATTGCAATCATCAAGGGTGCATGTTATCATGACTTAACCACAGGAATTGTTAAACCTGAACACCTAACTAAGATGGCATTTGTCAAGTTTCCCCACTGCAAGGTATCCCCCCATTCCTTCCATTCTATTCTTTGAAAGCAAATCATTAAGCATGATCTACTCCAGGGCAAGCCTCTCTACTGAGGCAGGAGAATCTATTTAAACTTTTGAAATCCTTTCATATGATAAGATTTACCTTTATTAACCACATATTTATTCAATCACTGTAAAGACTCATGGGTATTTTATACTAGGGTTGTAATCCAATACTATGCTTTTGTTTAGTTTTGCTCCAACTGTTTCTAGCTTTGACTGCTGAGAGCTCTTTCAAGTTGGCTCCCGCAACTCTGTCTCCACCAGTCTATGTGGGTGTGTTTTTAAGGACATCCTTAGTCTGTATCACAAGATGTTTCAGACTTCAGCCTCAGGCTAGAAGCAGCCGAAGGCTTCTCCAGGGACATCTGATTCCTTTAACTGGAGAATGGTATGAAAATATGATCTGGTGTTGTGCAGGGTCCTTATCACTGAGCTACCACTGCTTCTGGAGCTGCTTAGCAGTTAGAGCTGGAAATATGAGTATACTAACCTATGCCCCGACACATACCTATAGTTATTTTTGTAGCTCCCTATTTGATCTGAACAAATATTATCAGTCTGCTCATATCTAAGCGTTTTATCTTGCCAGTGAACTCATTCAAACCTTTATTTACCTATAAGCTTTCATTCTAATTTACTTGACCTACCACCATCTGCCATCCATTTACTTTTATTTTCAATCCAAGTATATACGTAAAGCAATTTTAGAACTGTTAATCTGTATACTGATACAGCTGTAATGACTTTATTTCAGAGCTACCATTACTTTTGAATATCAAAAATTAGCATCCTAACAGTAAGTCATCATTTTACACCTACATTGCCATTTTATCTTATTTTTAATGCCCTCAATTAGACTATAAATAATTCATTTTCAACCAAGCCACCAGGTGACTATCTTAGAAAAAGGTGATGACACATCTCCTAAAGAAAGTAAAAAGGCTTCTCACTATTAGAAATACTTGGCTTTGAAGTACTTGTCTTAATCTCACTTCAAAGTCTGCCTGCTTGGGTTCAAAAGATTTTCTTCTTAGTTTAATCTTAGCTGCTTAATCTTTTAACAGTATTTCTCATGAACACCTGCAGGCCACATTTATTTATATTTGACTATATAATTTTATAAATTAAGTGTGGCTGTAAGTAAAGGCCAACACTAAATGCAACCTGCTCTTGCATCTCAAAATGCACTCACTACACATGACTTAAAGCTCCAAAATGCTATGATGTCTTTCCCATTCTTAATTTTGCCTGTATTTTAAATTCCTTTAAACTATTACTCTTATCTCTAGGATTAAGAAAATCCAAATACTACTGCAGAGATGTTCACCCTCCCACATCACTTCCCACAATGTTCACCTTGAACTGGGTAAGTTCTCCCATAAACTTCAATGATGGGGCAATTGAAGAAATATTCACAGAACATGCTGGTATCAATGGTAGCAGACATGAGAACAATGCGAACCTCAGGATAAGCCTGAACTACATCACGTAGCACTACCAAAAGGAAGTCAGTCTACAAAAGAAAAGAAAAATAGATGCATAAAAGTTCACTAAATTAGATATACCTACAAGATTTAGTGACATCAACAATATTCTATTTCCTAGGTGACTTGTAGAAGTATAAGATAAGGAGTTATAGTTGGATGTAGTTACAGTATTTTTAAGAATATCTGAAGATAAACAGCTATGGGGATTAAAAATGAATGCTATCTGGGTGAGGAAAGGAAAAAAAAACACATTAATGAGAACAGAGAATTAATCTCAAAATTTTCACTAAAATTTCTAGAGGAAAAACATGAACCAAAGGTTTCAATCATGTACAAAGCACATCTTAAGAATATTGAAACGGTCAGATTTGTTCATCCAAACAAAATAATGGCCAAGACATTTACTATTTAATAATATTTACTATTTAATAATATGAAGAATCCATCAAACCACCAAATACAAAACCTAGAACTTTGACAAATATCTTCTCCTGGTGTAAAGTCCATGCCTCTTCACTCTTATAATCCTGAATCTTTTTATTATTCTTTTTTATTATTCCACACAGGTTTTATCTCATCTATAGAGTGACTTAAATGTGCAAACATATATGTAAGATTTACTCTATGGGAATGTTTAATATTTTAAGTACTCTGTCGGGGATATCACTAAGTATCACCATGTACATCATTATAGTTATTCTTAAGATTTTTAAACATCCCTGCATATAATTAATTTGCCTGTAGGTATCCGGCAGTGCAAACTGCAGAGACGGTCTCTGTAAATATCCAGGTTGTTCCCAGAGTTTTTAACTAGCGTGGACACTTGTGCTACCACAAACACTCAACTTATCTCCATGTCTCCTGCTGGATGGACATAAGACAAATTTCTATGGTTACGTGTGGGTATGAACCTATCAGTGTATCAATATTGAGCTTCAGAAGATAATGCTAAACTATTTTTTAAGTGGTTCCATCAACTCATGTTCCCCCATGAATAATGAGTAAGCAATTTTGCTATTGCATATTCTCTACTTGAGTTGTATTAATCAAAAGTGGCATAAAGCAGTCATTGTTATGGTCTTGATCTCTACTTCCTGATTCACAACAATGAGACTGGACACCTCCTCACATTTATTGGTCAAATATGCTTCTTTATGTTTTTGTGTCTTTTGCTCACTTTCCTACCACTTTGTCAGTACTTCTGAAGGAGGTATTTACAATCCTATTATACTAATCCTGTTGGCTATGTTAGAATTTTCTGAACTTGTGGCTTTCCTTAAAGCATATTTTGAGTGAACAAATTATCTTTATTTTTTTATCTTAATTTTAACAAAAACAAAGATATCAATCTTTTATTTCAGGGTTAGTGGATTTTGTGTTTTAAGAACCTCTTCCATAATGTCTAGAACTATGCTGTTCCATGTAACTATGGGCAAACAAAATTATTCAATGGAAATTAAGATGTGCTCTGTGTGCAATACACAGTAGATTTTGAAGAGATTATATGAAGAAGAAAATGTAAATTATATCATTAGTATAGTTTTAAACTGACTGCATGTTGAAAATATTTTAGATATAGATAAAATATATCAAAATGTTTACCTTTTCATTTAACTTTTTAAAATGTGTTACTAGAAAATTAAAAATTACATATGTGGCTCACATTGTATTTCTATCAGACAGTACTGTTTAGGTATTCACATATACATTCTAGAAAACAAAACATTTTGAAAATGCTCTGGCATTTAATCCTTAAACATCCTGGAGTTTATTTCTGTATTTGGTTATGAAGAATCCAAATTCAATTATCTCCTGATAGATGACCATTTGTTTTCAATTCCATTTACTATTGATCCAGCATGTCATTATGCTTGTGTAATGCCAGTAAGCGGCATTCAACTTGGAATCTACTCCTGCACTTAGCACCATTCCATTGGTTATGCTGCCAGGCATGACTGCCTTAATTATTGCAGCTTTTACGTCCTGGTATCTATAAAGCAAAACCTCCATTCTGCTCTGCTTCAGAAATTCTGGTTTTTTTTTTTTTACCACAGATCTTCCCTGTGAGTATTTATGAAGTATGGACAGTCTATTAAATTCTACGAGAAACCTTGATTAGAATCACCTTCAAACTATGGATCAACTTGGGGAAACTGTTACCTCTATACTAAGTCCTCCTAGCCATAAATACGATCTGGTCTTTTAAAAAAGTATTTTGAGATACAGTGCTATTTTTTTCCAGAGGGCCTATGTGCCTTCTTGTTGGACTTACTCTGAGTACTTGACAGTATAGCTACTGTAATGTCATCTTCTTTTCAGTTGTCTTCCAATTGTTTTCTTATAATACACACGACTTTTGCTTATTATTATTATTATTTTTAAAGATTTTATTTTATTTGTACATACAGAACTGGGGTACAGGCCAGAGGCTCAGGGGCAGTGAGAGACTTCACCAGAGACAAGAGTGGGGAGCAGAACAGGTAGATCTATGAAGTACACTGCTGAGGGGAGTAGCGGGCGGGTCAGGAGAGGTCTGCCACGCCATGTGGTCACCTGAGGCAGGCGGGGATCGAACTCATGCAGAAGTGGCTTTAGCTTCTCAGTGCTGTGCTTTAACCCACTCGCCACCAGGGAGGGCCATTTTTGCTTATTTTTATTCAGTTACAGCTAAAATTTCTTACTCTCCCTTATCTACAATAATAGGTCCAAAAGATTTTCTGTGTTCCCACATAAAATGACACATTTGGATATGGTTCATCAGAAAGAGAACATAAAAGTTACTGGAAGGACATTTTTCCGTTCTTGTCTACCATTCCAAATTTTGTCTAGCATTCCAGATGGTATACAGACTCGACAATCTCTCAAGGAAAGCTATTTTTTTTTAAATTAAGTGAATTCTCATGAGTCTAGTAAAGCCTGGAATAATTTATACTCAGAACATCGTAAGTATCATGCAACTTAATTTTAATGTTAATTAACTAGGGGAGAACAATGAAGACTTTTCCAGAGATTTTGAAAGACAAAAACAGCAAAATTTTATCCTGATTTAAAAATCATCCAATAAAACATCCAAACTTTCTTTCGTTCAATCACAGAGGTCAAAGTTTTGTTAAAACTAAAGATGAACAATAACAGATGTAAAATCATTTCCAAAAGAGGAGGGGCTTGAGTGAGAAAGCATTCCATAACACAGCTTGGTTAACAGGCCAATGACATGCTGTCTATACGGTGGCAATTTTACTTGGGTATGTAAGAGAGCAGCATGAAACTACTCATTGCATTTTGGTATCAGTCTTCAAATTATACAACTAAATAATAATTCATGCAAGTTTTACCAAGATCAAAAGAAGGGAGAATGTGAAATAAATTCTAGTTACTTAACTTGGGCATGATTATCATTAACCTCTAAAAAGATAAAACTGCAAACATCCAAACTGAAATTGTATTCAATTATATTAAATTAAAAATAAAATTTACCAAAACCCCAATTAAAAAATTTTAAGTATTAAAATTGTATCAGCTATTCATTTTTGTAAATCATTACTCTCATGGCTGAATTTTACTACTTATTTACTGATCACTGCAATTATACCTGCTTTACAAGGTCTTTTAGAATACTGTGAGTTTAATGAAAGGGAAAAAAGTTTAATGGTTTTGTTAAAAAAAGATGATTCATGGTTTCTGATAAGATGGTATAAGCTGTGGAAAAAGTTAAGTGAAACACATCCTACTTTTATTCTTGTTTATTAGGAATATTAGCATTAGTACCTTTCTGTCACCCTCAAGTTACTTACATTAATGTCTCTTTCGTGTATTTCATCTACAATTACATGACTGATTCCTCGAATGCCTGCTTCTAATTTTCTTAGGAGCACACCTTGAAAAGAAAATCAGAACAACTGGAGATGTGTTTCTAAGTTGATTAAAGTGGGAGGTATAGTAAAGTGCAAAGAAACAAATTTTAGACAACTATACTTCTGCATCTGTTTAGTTAAATACTTGCACATTTAGTTACTAAAAAAGTGACATTGTACTTGGTTCAATGAAAGAGGATTAAAAGAGGTACCTCTAGTAACTTAAGCTCATTTCATTATCTCTAAGCTACAGCTAGCAGGCGTTTAACATTCCAACTGCCTATGTTCTATTTAAACAAGTCTGACTGGCTCTTTGATTGTTTCTAGCTATTCTGTGTTATGATCAAGTTCTTCTTAAGGAACGCAGTATAAACCCCAAATGAAACACCAAATAAAAACCAATACTAACCTACAGTACAAAACATTATACTGGCATGAGGGCGGGGAAGTATAGATTCAAATCGAACACTATAGCCACAGCTTTTCCCAGGCTCCTCTCCTCGCTCATACGCAACCCGCTCTGCCACAGAAACAGCACTGATTCTCCTGGGCTGAGACAAGAAAAAAAATGTTGCTGTAAAAGCTACAAAATTACCATTATACTCACATTAGATTTATTACATTATTTTAGTAAATCTGTTCCACTGCCAGTTCATTGACTTAACAATGGAATGTACGGCAGGCACTGAAAATAAATTTCTTCGCCAATGGTCCAAACTGTTAATGATATTCAGAGTGACTTTCCAGTAGGGTGGTGAACGAAGTATAGGTAAAGACCCTGCTCTTCTATCTCACTGCCATATAGTCAAAGGCACATGTTTAGAAAATCACTGAACTGAGCTGTATGGGTATTAAAAAAGAGAGGCACTCAGTAAAAGTCAACCATTATGTGTTCCACTAGCCTGACTACTCTAGTGCAGACTTTAGTTTTACTGAATATTAAGGTGATCAGAGATTACCAAGATTTCAATGTAGATTCAAGGAGAAAGTACTGTGCCTTGTCTGGCTCTAGGCGCAAATACCTCTATATCCAAGACAAAAAGAATTCCCTACATGGTTTAGCTTCAGTGGAGAAAATGGCAATTTTTTAAAATGTTTTTGTTTTTCATTCTTAAGGGTTCTGCCACTTCAGATCCTTGTGTGCCACCAAAGGAGAGCTTAAAAAAGGGAAAGATTTAGGCTTAGTCTGGCCTCTAGGTATTTCACTCTCAAAATGTGTTCAACCTAGACACCCACTTTGTGAAATTGGCTTGCCACTTACCTGAGTTACGACAATATTACAATTTGCTGCTCGGTCACTCTGGATAAACTCATCTAGAATAAACTGAGGAACCTGTGTGGTTTTACCACATCCAGTTGCACCTCGGATAATGACAACTGAGTTTTGACTAACTGCTTCCAGGATTTCACTTTCAAATTTCTTCACAGGCAGTAACTCTCTCTCTTGTAAGATCTGTATTAGGAAAGTTATAACTTAGTAAGATGTCTAACATTAGGAGTTACTGTTATAATCAGCCATTATAAAATGTGCCACGAATATGAAATACATGAAAAAAAGTGTCATTTCTATAAAAATGTAATCCCTTTCCTAGAGGCTTAGTACTCAAAATTTAGTTTTTCACAAACGCATATATATTTCAATAGGAATGGCTCTTTTCACTAAATTTCTGAAAAATCGAGTGGTTTAATCTGTATCTCTGGTTTTCTTCCCTAAGATATGCCTCATATATACTGCCTTTTAAAATTAACACTTTAATTTGAAAAATACTGTAAAACTCTATAATGCCTACTTACTGACACTACGAATTCCTGACCCTTAAATCACAACTAGCTCCAAAGATAACTAGTATTAGCATTTTGGGGGTGTATCTTTGATCTTAATTCCTAGAAAGGTCAAATTTTGTTCACTGTTCTATCCATACCTAGGAAATTCTGAAGCTCTGTGTACCTATGTCTAAATATTTCAGACTTACTGCTTGCAAATCATGATCCTGGTCCAGCTGGTATATTAATTCATTCTTGAGGTCCATGCTTATTTGTTCTGGAGTAGCCTGTAAAATGAAAACTAGTCAAACAAAAGCACATAAAGCTCAGCTTCAAAGTGACTGCACTTTTTATGTAGTTCCTAATCCAATATATTTAAAAGTAAAACAGGATTCTGACTGAAAACAATGTTGTACTCACATAAGCCAGGGGCCCCTCATCAATGTTGCTACTAGTCCAAGGATTCCAATTGGATTGCGGAGGTGACCAAGGAACCACACCCATTTGGTTTTGTCGTTGAGATGGCTCAAAATGAGCCAATTTGCCAAGGTTGAGTACAGCAGGTATAGAAGGGTCATCAGGCTATTTTTAAAAATAAAAAAAGCATACCAGTTGCTTGTCTGAATAGAAAATTTCAATACAAAGGCAAATTAAATAGTTGTATGCTTACTGGGGCTACGATTTCAAGATTTAGCTCCTGAATGGTGTTTTGCAGCTGATGCTCTAAATCTTGAGAGAGGTTAACTTTGTAAGGCTCCACCTATAACGAAAGGATGACCATGAAAAACAAGTAGCATATGAACACTTTTCAAATCTACTGTATCAGGGCTAAGATTATGGTGGCAACGCCAAGTCTACAATATTCGCAAAGGCAGTAACAAGCCAGTTCTCTCATGAAAGAATTACTTCCACAATGACTTATTCATTGCCCACCATCAAAACAGCCATCACACCAGACACAGTGACTGACTAGTAGGGCTATTTCCACTTCCTGAGGTAAGATTCCTAGAAATATAAATTAAACTTAAATTAAAACTAAGTCAAAACTAAATTGAATCCTGTAAGATCCCTCTAAATTATGAATTCTGAAGACTCACTGTCTCTCCTTCTTTCTTCTTTGTAAGTCCAGAGTAAGCTTCAATCACTCCAAGATGGTAGAGCTGTCTGACAAGTGACAGGGCACAGGACTGTGCTGCCAATTTTTTGTTTGATCCATGTTCACGTGCAAAAATTCCTACAATTTAATGTGTGGATTATCAGAAAGATTTATTAAACATATGAGTAAAGAAACATCTAATAAACAACTAGGGACTTGGGACAAAAGTCACCCTAAAATACTGACCATGCCATGGGTTCTACATGCTTTCTCACTCTTAATAACTAACCAAAAGAAGGCAATTTCACAAGTTATCAACTAAATGCCAACCATCTTAATTGTAGGCTGATACTAAGACATATACAAATCGTTTAAAAAGGAAATAACTTTAATTATCATCATTGGCATTAAAGCAGGGGAAGAAAAATCAAAGAGCATGGTTTTTATGTTTGTAAAGAATTGTAAAAATAGGGCCTCCCTGGTGGCGAGATGGGTTTTAAAGCACAGCACTAAGAAGCTATCAACCACTGCAGTACGAGCTTAATCCCCTGCCAAGAAGCTGACCCAAATGGCACAGTAGACCTATTCTGTAATGCCTGCTGCTCCTCTTAGCAGTGTATTTCAGTAAAATCACCTGTTCTGCTCCCCACTCTGTTTCTGGTGAATCCTCTCACCAACCCCCTGCACTGCTGCCTCATCCCAGTTCTATATGCATAAATAAATAAATCTTTTAAAAAAAAAAAACTATAAAAGACAGACCAAAATAATATGTAATGGGTATATTGGGCCCTTTACCCACGTTTGCTATTTCCTGTGGTAAATGAACAGTTATATACCAAAAAATTTTGTGAAATCAGAAGCAGGCTGTATTTGGCTTGAGGTTACAGTTTAGGAGTCCTACCATTAAATTGAAGCTAGCATATTTCCTTAAAGAAAATGCTACAAAAAGCTTCCTTTAGCTTTAGGAGAGATGACATTAAAAAAAGGAAAGGGCACAGAATAAGTAGTCAGCTTAATCTGATGCTCAAAACGATGATCTCAGGTAAGTTATGTGTAGCATTTATCCTCTCCCCTTAACATTCAATCCACTAAAAAATATTTTCTCCTAATAACTCATTTAAAAGTCATTTATTTGATTCTATTAAGAAACTCTTTCCTTATTTTTCAAGAATAATATACCACCTACTTAAATTATGTAAAATTAAGGAGCCCAGGCATTATACCTCTGTGTTTTCATTTCCTTTAAGAAAAACAACCCTAAACTATTCCTTAAATGTTCACTTTTTCTTTTTAAAAGCTTCCCCCCACTTTTTAAAAAAAGATTTATTTATGCATACAGAAATGGGATATAGCCAGAGGTGCAGGGGCAGTGAAAGGATTCACCAGAGACAGAGCAGGGAGCAGAACAGGCAGAGTGACAATGTACATTGCTGAGGGGAGCAGTGGGCGAGCAGGAGAGGTCTGCTGCGTATTGTGGATCACCTCTGGGGTGGGGATCCGCCACAACTTGGCTTAACTTCACAGTTCTATGCTTTAGCCTGCTGCACCACAAGGGAGTGCCCCCCAGCTCACTATTTCTTCTTGATTCCAAGACTCATAAATGTTACCCATCCACCTATGAGCATCTAATCCTAACACCTGATTTATTCCTTTCTAAATATCTACGTATCACCTACAGCTTTTATGTAGAAAGATAAAAAATATTTTAAAGTTCTCTGACACTGGTAAACTCCTCAGTAGCCTATTATATGTTATCCTTTGATTTATTACATTAGAATGATCTTTTTTTCCACAAGCAAAGTGGGCCTTCAATTTACATATAACTAATATTCTAAAATATTAAGACTTTAAGCCTGGCTGAGACTTATCACATACTATTCCCATTAACTAAGGCTACATGTTTGTAGCTTAAGACCTCAGTGTAAATTTTACTCCACTATATAAGACTCAGTTACCAGGGAAGCAGTAACACTTACTTCTGCCAAGCTGCTTGATATAAATGGTCATTTCTGCAATAAAGCTCCTGTAACAACATATGCAAATCAGGTTAAAATTTCATTATTAGAAATTCACTACTAGGAATTACTAAATCTAGAACTCCCAATCAGGCAGACTTTCCAACTGCTTAGGCACAGCACAGCAAAAGATCATTACATTTATCTCTGTTCAACCCTAGAAGAAATAAATTATGTAAACCTCAAATAATACACATGACACAACTCAGCTATATTCAAAGCTGATGTACAAACTGTTCATGTAAGAAATTGGCTGGGTTTTAGATTCTACACTTACTTACTTCTAGTCCAAAAGTTCAAGTCTGAATCACTAAAATACATTCAATAAAGAAGAATATTCCACCTAACTTGGGGCAAAGATATAAAATAGGCCCCAACTCTTTAAATTACAGTTGTGATTATCTTAAGGTTCCTTTGCACTGGCCACCCACAAATGATTTCACTTGGGTCAACTCAGCTAGCACACACACACATACACATGGACATACAAACACTGCGTCTATCCAGAGGTCTCTGGCATTTGCCTGTGGTTGGAAGCAGCCCTTAATAATAAAAAATTTAGCTTACTTATAACCAGGTCCTGGGATACAAAATATTTTGAGCATTAATAGATAAAACTGCTAGCAGTTTTTACAGAATAAACTTAGTGTTTAAAAAGGGAAAAACTGCCCTTTGAAAATTATTTTGATACCTCCACTGCTCAGGTACATTCTAATCTGTACTTTGTGATGTGAATAAAGGTGAGGCTTAAGGAAAAAATAAATACTAAACTCCTTCCTATAACTCTTGTGAACTGACCTTCAGGCACAGCGGCTTCAGTGGTCAAAGGCCACTGGCTTTCAGGGGAACAACATCCACCCTTTCATTAATGACACCGATGCCAGTATGTTTCTCAGCCAGGCTTAAAGTCAGCACTCAATCTCATTCTCCTCCACCTAGGGGGAACAGCAACACCAGAAATCAGTTTACAATCATTTCCCATGTGATTGCTTAGTTCAGCCTAAGCAGCAGCACATGTGTGTATGAACACAGACCTCTGGTGTTGCTGTCTGTTATGCCTTTAATAAAAGACATGCTGTCCTAGCTCCCCCAACTTATCACATCCTGAATTCCTCAATTTTTGTGTATAATATATTGATTATCAAGAAATGTTTACAAGAACAAGAGTCAGGCATATTTAGAGTTGTCTAACTTTCAAAAGTCACCAAGTGCTACTAAGCCCAATTAGTTCAGAAAACCAAAATATTAAGAGAAAAAATTAATAAATGTATTTTTCCTTTACAACCTGAGGTTTTAAAAATAACATCAGGATTCAGCATTGGAGAATTCAGGATTGAACAAAATATTGGGAAGCAGGGGAACCATGCTCTGAACACCACTTTGACTGCAAAAAGTTTCATTTTAGTAATTATGTTAGGGTTACTAGATGAATCCAAAGAGAACATTTTGATTTTCAAGGAAAATATTTTACTGTATTTTTTGAGTGATTTATTTTATATAAGGACAGCAAATCAAATCATACTATAACCTTCCCTCCCTTTCAACAAAAATATAATGTCCCCCAGAAGAGTCTAATCCATATGAGCCTTCCTGGGAGTAATAATCACTACACCCTGGAACGCTCTTGGAAAGAATAGCAAGCAGGCTGAGAAACATACTGTCACTATTACAACCACCTTACTTTACAGTCAGTTTCATAAATTTAACAAAGTAAAATTAGGCTAATTTAACTCACATACAAAGACTCAGGACTCCTAAGAGCTGGCACTTTCAAAGCTAAAGGTAAGTTTGGATCTAGCTGCCATGCCATCTACCTCTGGTACTCTAAGGTAAACAGTCTAACTTGACCTACTACAGAAATAATTATGACTGCCTCTCCAATAGCACAGTAAATACATTCCCCACCTCTGCTTGGACTTGAAATCAATTATGGATTCAGAGTGGACAACCCCCCCACTCTCTGGCTTTGACTCCTGTCTCTCACATTCAAAGGAGATCTTGAAAGTCTAGCAACACAAATGAAATTTGGGCGAACTTCCTATACAGCCAACATCACTCTCAGGAAATGAAACTACAATAAACCACACATTATAAATCAATGACAACTTTCCTTGTGAAAGGCCATTTTACCTTTATTTCACAATTTTCTGTTAGCCCATAAACAAAATAAGACAAAAACAGAACAATGAATATACAAAACCACCCCAACTTACTCTATAAACAAGAGAGTGAAATAAGCAAACCTGTTGTGATCAGGACCCACTTGGGTGTACTTATATTCTCCCTGGATCTTTTCTTTTTGGAAAAACTGATTCAGTCGAGCCTTGGCATTTTCTAAAGTCCAATTTCCATGAAGTCCAGCATTTAAATCCACTTCTTCTGACTCCAGAGTCTATTGAAACAATATTAAAATTAGCTACACTGTACATATTTAAGGTATAGAAATTGATAAGAATACCAGGGAGGGCCCTATTAGCGAATATATTTAAGCTATTCCTAAGAAAGCTTTAAGAAATTTTTGTGCTAGTATTAGCACTTTACATAGATTAAATAGAAAAAAGCATTCTGATATCAAGACATTTTTACTCTTAAGTTCTTATGAAGTTAGTTCTCCCTGAAGTAACTATTTCCTATAAAGCAGATGAGACCTTTTATTACCACCAGGAAAAGTACTGCCTTATTTCATGGGTGATTCTAGTGACTAGATTTAGCGGGTAGCTTAGAGTTAGAGCGTCAGTCATGAAAATAAGTATTCTCATGCACTTAAGACTCACCAAATTACCAATTTGTAAGTATCTTAAACCTTCATGTGAACTAAGTCCTAAATCACATTGCCAGAGATGTAACACAGGGTAGTAGCCTTACTGCTTGTACTTCCTGTTCTTCCTTTCTTGAGTAGTAATCCTTCAAGTTGGCTCCTCGATCCCAGATAGGTCCAGAAACGCCATAGCCAGAAGCTCCAGCTCCAGAATTATTTTCTATTAAAGAAAGAAAATGATTGTTCTGTTGATGAATCAAAATGTTGGAAAATCATAAATATTTGAAAGGTAATTTCTAATTTAGATTTGATACTCCATAATTAGAAATCCAAAATTGAATTTATTTGGAAAGGGGCTAAAATACCAATTATTTAGTTGAAAGTGTTTACATAGGTTTAAATTGCTAATTCTAAGGTTGGTACACAGGCAGAAGCTACTTCACTCATAATGATAACTAATTATCAATCCAGCACACATTCATTACCAATGCAATTTTACTTTTCAAGTTGCTATATGTGCAAGAACTGACTAAAAGAAAAGTTTCTTTGCTAAACATGACTGTCCCTGAAAAAAGTTAACTGCTAGGGATGATGGATATAAGCTAAAAAGGTGTAAGCAAGTAACAAATCTTATAACTAAAATTAATACTATTAACTCTTAAGTTTACTGCAAGCTTTTTGAAAAACCTACAACATTCTAATGAAATGGAAACTACAGTTTTCATTTCAGACACTAAATCTAAGATTTAAGTAATGTGAACAATATCTTAGTTAATCTACCTTAGTGAACACATCAATAAAAGCTTGGTAATAAAAAGAGTTCAGCAGTGGCTTGGATCCATGAAGTAAACAATTTGATAATATATTTAACCAACAATAAGACTCTTTAACCAAATGTTTTAGCCTGTGCAAATCTTGTAGGTATCAAAAATTAGCAAAAGCG
Organism: Condylura cristata; assembly: GCF_000260355.1. Classification (NCBI taxonomy): domain Eukaryota; kingdom Metazoa; phylum Chordata; class Mammalia; order Eulipotyphla; family Talpidae; genus Condylura; species Condylura cristata. Next base: position 25,174,392 of record NW_004567125.1, on the reverse strand, counting down.
AATGACAGTGAGGAGTTAGGCTATACTACTGCTTATAAGAGAAATTAAATGATTAGTGCTATTTGCCAATTTATGAAGGCCTTAGGGTGTTTCTCAATTTAAGTGTTTACTGCAATTCTACTTACTATTCAGGTAAGAGATGATGATCAAGAAAGACTGAATATACTTATCCTCAGTCACATGTACACATTCAACTCCCTTACCTGCCTTCAGAGCCAGATGCGGAGGAAGTGGTCCGCCCATGGTTGTTGGTAAACCACCACCAGTATTTGCTGTGCTTTCAGAAGGTTCAGTAAGTGGGGGTGGAGGGGGTGCTACCTACAAGCAGAAAAGTCAGGACAAAGTCAGTAATTATGCCTTCAGGGGACTGGTAAAGTCTTTCACACTTAAAAGAAGACCCATGTATCACATGTCTTTTCCATAATAATGGCATCTTTGTTTTCAGTAATTCTACAACTATTAAGCTCTCACTTGAGGCAGAAAATAAGAGCAGTAAAAATTCTCCACCTGGAGATTATATATATTACATATAAAATATGTATAGAAACTTTAATTTTCCCATAAAAAATAGAATTTATGCTGTAAAATTTTCACTTACTCCATTTATAATCTTTATAAACATATTCAACATTCAAGAAGTATCAGTTAAGAGTGTTATTCTTAACTGGATTATTCTGGATACTCAGGATAAAACAATGAAGAAATCATGTATATTCCATACTTACAGTGCTATGACTTATATTCTTATTCTATATTCTTATACAATTAGATAATAATAACAACAATAATAATGCTATAAAGAACAATTAAGCAGAGAAGAAAGGCAGGAACTCATTACTAAACTAAAGCAAAGAGAGATCATTACCAAACTAAAGCAAAGAGGGAAAACTCCACTTAGTGCATTAAAGTGACATTTACAAGATAGTAAGAAGCTAACCACACAGTATTTGGCATAAGAAATTTCTAGAGAGAAACAATGTCAAGTACTAAGACAAATTCGAAATATTTTCTGTAATCTATTTCTTTAAACACTAATCTACATGAACTTTTAATGGTTGACTAGTTCATAGTAAGGAAGTTCTATCATAAGACAATGTTATACTGATGGACATTTTTATTACAGCTTTTCTTAATTAATGTTTAATTAATTACAGCTATTCTTATAATGCTTAATTATAAAACATTTCCATAACCCCTTTCTACTTTGGTTTATGACTTTCAGAAAAAATTCATGAATGTGAAATTCCTGGGTTAAAAGGCACAAACATTTGGTAAAGTACCATACTGTATGCAACTCCTACACACAATTAGGGAAACAGTTATACATCTACTTTGCATTTTGTAACATAATTGTAATTCACACGTTCTCTGTCCATTACTCTATCTGGAAATTGTTCTAATTGATTTTTTTTTAAAAAGATTTTTTTCATTTGTGCATACAGAAGTGGGGTACAGGCCAGAGGCTCAGGGACGGCAAGAGGCTTCACCAGAGACAGAGTAGGCAGTAGAACAGGCAGATCGACGAAGTACACTGCTGAGGGGAGCAGCGTGCGAGTCAGGAGAGGTCTGCCACATTATGTGGTCACCTCAGGGGCAGGCAGGAATCGAACTCATGTGGAAGTGGCTTCAGCTGCTCAGTGCTGTGCTTTAACCTGCTGCGCCACCAGGGAGGGCCTGTTCTAATTGATTTTAAGAGTTTAACACTTTAGTGCTATTCACACTGTTATATAAGTTGCAAATAATTTGTTTCTGTAGTCAAACTTAAGTTTCTAGGGCCTTCCTGAGGGCCGAGGGGTTAAGTGTTCAATGATACCACTACGACAGCCAGGAGTTGACCTAAATGGTGCAGCAGACCTCTCCTGTCTTGCATGCTGCTCCTGGTCTGGTCTCATGGTGCCAGTTTCTGTTTTAATGATGCCTCCTTCCCAAACTGTCTAATCTTAGTCCCCATCAAGAGAAGATGAAAAACAAAATTAAGGAGCAGTCATAGAGGCTAGCAATGCATGCCATGGGGTTACCTTTACCTTTTCTGTTAAATGGTACTAATGAAGTACAAGAGTAGAAAAGTTGGAAGGATGGGCCACAAAATCAGAAAACTGGTTCAAACAATGCTGGGAGCTAGAGGTGAGGGGAGAAGTGATCAACATAATTGTTACACCAGCTACAGAACTAAAAATCCTTAGGCCCAAGGTACAGACCCAGTCAAACTGCAGTTAGTGTCACAGGGCACAGACCGGAGGTGAAGATATGGAGATTAAAGGCCATTGTAGAATCTCTAGTCCCTTTCAAATTCTACTACAGTCACACAAAATCAACAGCAAACAAAGCACTCCAGTGAGCCCTTCCCAAAGAGAAGACTGTATCAGTGCAATCTCAGTACTCACACAGGGCAGCAGTCGGGTCTGCCTGGGACCTGTGGCCATGCCAGTGGTTCTCCTCACTGACCTTTTGCAAAACGGCAGAGGCAGCCCTCCTCCCCAGGTTCCTGCCTATGCGGGCCTCTCTTTCTAATAACCCCGTGCATTTCAGGTAGCTCTTTCTGCCCGCTTGTGTCTATCCAAGTGTCTTTTATTATTATTCTCTCACTTTGGTAATAAACCTGCTCTTCTGGATATAACTAATGCCTCTGTGTCATGGAGAAACTCATCTGGGAAACTCACTGATGCCGCTCTGGTGTAACTTTTCCCAAAGGGAACCCAAGGACCTTACTCTCTGAACCCAACATTTTTCAAATGATTTCACTGTAAACGCTACTAAGTGGCAATGCACAATACAATTCCAACAGCGAGAGAAAATGGTAATAACTTGCAAACTCACATTATAAGCAAATAGCCTTTGAGGCAGGAGCCCCTTTTAAAGAGCTCTACTAGCACAGACTATTAATAACAAAAATATATTTTTAATGGCAGACTATTCACATCTATCTGTACTAAAAAAAAAAAAAAACGGAAAGAAAAAATTAAGTTCAAAAGTTTTGAGGCAGACATGTGCTGGCATACTTGAAAACCTGCAAAGTCAGAGCAGCTGGAAGAGAGGAAGTTAAGGGGGAAGAAAAAAATAGGAGTGCACACAGCATTTAACAGGAAAAATCAGAGTAGGTTACAATGCTCGTAAGGCAACGGCTATCTAATAAGACAAAAGTGTATCCCTTCTGGTGTAGTCAAGTACACTGCTATTAGAGGAAACTCCTGTAGATAACAATACATGGTCTAGGGGGAAAAGTACAAAATCCCCACAATTAAGTTGAGAAATTCAGGAAGAAACTTGAAATGAGGAAGGAACAAGGATGGCTGATTAAGACTTTTAAACTGAAGGAAGATCACCTGAAGCATTTAAAACTCCAAGAGAAAGCCTCATCCTTCTGGAATCCTAGAAAGGAAAAAAGCAACCACAAATTCTGTGATGAATTCTAATTATTCAAAATTTTTGAATTACATAATTTTTAGAAAGATTTATTTATTTATGCATAGAAAAACTGGAATACAGGCCAGAGGTGTGGGTGAGAGGACTCACCAAAGACAGAGTGGGGAGCAGAACAGGCAGATCTACTGAAATACACTGCTGAGGGGAGCAGCAGGCAAGACAGGAGAGGTCTGCTGTGCCATGTGGGTCACCTCCCTGGCTGGGATCGAACTTGGGCTGCAGTGGCTGCTGATAGCTTCAGAGTACTGCACTTTAATCCCTTGTGCCCTTGTGCCATTAGGGAGGGACTCGGAGTTACATATATTTAGACAGATTGCAAGCCAGAAAACTGAAGTGAGATCTCAGCAGTTCCTTAAAAGATAATGTTTGTAATTTGAGTCAAATGGTAAACAGTATAACCTCCATAGAAAGGAAGGCTCCAGGTTCTCTACCCCACCCAAGGAGGGTTGAGCTGAGTTGAGAGGGGAAATTATAAAGAAATGCAGAACTAGTAAGAGAAAAGACTTGGAAGAAAAATGTGGAACAAAGACATGAAGAAGTCATACTTGCTTCTCGGTCAGGGATGTGCACCAAGGGCTTGGGGAACATGGAAGGAGACACCTGGAAGAGACGTGTGTGAGAAATCTGTGGGGTAGCTGACAATGGCAGCCTTTATCTGCATTTGTAATCTGATTTTGCTCCTTTCCTACCAGACTTGCCTGGCCCCTTCTGCCTCTTTCCTATGGTTCCCTGCCAGAAGAGCCTTGACCTGTGGCAAGCTTTCCAGTTCTCATAAGGGCCAATTCTGTTTGGCTTGGTATTTTTTCACAAGGGGATGGGCAACTTTGGGTGTTTCACTGGAAAACTGTTACCCTGTCTCTCCTCTCTCTATGTTATGTACACTAATTCTTTTAAAATTCTAGTGATCTTACACACTAAGTATGCTTGTCTTTATGAGGCAGCTAGAACTCAAGAGTATGCAAGTGGGGTGGGGAGAGATCTAAGAATATCCCTCAATCTGCTCACTAAGAAAACCAAATTTAACTGCTTGAAAACCCAATAAAAGCAATATGTTCTGGAGGAATAACATTATTAAAAAATCTCTGCAACACACATAATGTTCAAGATATAATCCCACTGAAAAAGAGGGGAAGGTGATCCAATCTAAAGAGAAAATATAATCAAGAGCCCAACCTCAGATGACAGTGTTACAATTAGTTTTTAAAGCAGTTATTGTAACTGCTTATAAAGGAAATTCACATTCAAATTACGAATATATGCTTGTAGGAAGTAAGATGATTAGAAATGTGACTTGAGAGAAATACGATCTGAAGAATCAAAAGTTGGGAAAGAAGGAAAAGTCTGAGGGACCTCTGTGATAAAGGTTTAGCATATATGTTAACCTAAGATTCCAAAAGGAGAAGAAAAATGAGAACATCTACATCTCCCCAATTTGGTGAAAGACATAAATATATGAATTCAGGAATCTCAGGAAACTCTAAACAGGGTAAGTGCAAAAGCCCTATTTAGTTACACCAAGTCAAACTGCTGGGAAACCAGAGATAGAGAAAACAAGTAAGTGGAAAAACAAACAAACAAACAAAAACCCACAGTGCAAGTGTGTATAAGGAGAAATTACAGTTGACTGCTCTCAGAAAACAATGGAAGATGACAATGAAACATTACAACTGACGGTAGAAAAGAAAACTGGCACTCCAGAATTCTTTACTCAATGTAAAGTTGCCGCCAATGGACATACTACAAAGGAACAGTGGAACTGGATGAAAGACAGAAAGGTCTTAAGATGTGCAACAATTACCAATGATTTAAAAAAATTGAAACTTTATTTGTAAGACCCTTTTTATGCCCAGAAAGAATCTTCAAGATTATGTCTAATTCCTTCTTTGGGCAGGCCAATGTAATCAAAAATCACATAATTACCTAGCGGTATAATTTAGCCAAGTTCCTTGGCTTCTGGGTCAGAGCAGTTAAGGAAAAAAATATGTATTTTTACATTTATAAGTAAGTCTCAGTACAAAATATTTTGTGCTAATGAATTGTTACAACTGTATGGGTACACTCCTAAAGGTTTTATGTAATCTTTTAAGGTCACCTAAGGGATGTATTTAAGCAATAACATCAATCTTTTATAATATTCTCAATTCTTTTTTGAATTTTATGACATTTTCATGTTTT
>NW_004567125.1:25130945-25168189 GCF_000260355.1 Condylura cristata | reverse complement strand
TGAGGAACAGAACAGGCAGACTGACCAAAATACACTGCTGAGGGGAGCAGCAGTGGGTAGGACAAGAGAGGTCTGTTTCACCATGTGGGTCACCTCCCTGGTTGGGGAGAACTTGTGCTGCAGTGGCTGCAGGTAGCTTCAGAGCTGCACTTTCACTCCTTGCATGATCAGGGAGGGCCTGAATCTTGTTTCTTTAAATATTACTGATTTTTATATTCCCTTTAAAATGTTATTCTTGGAAGCAGAGAGAACATATTAGGTTCTGAAAAATCAGTTAACAAACAAATAAAACATAGAAAACCCTAAAGCATACAGATTAATGATCCCACAAAAACCAGGTACATGGTTAAGAATGAAATCCAACTCTTCAGGAACTTACTCCAGTGCTTTGAGAAAATCAGATGCCAAGATTCATTTAGGAATCTTAATTTAATAAATTTTAAAATCAAATTGAAAAATGTTCACCCTGGATCTCCACACTGACTTAGCATAACCCTGTAACACACATCCAACATGCATGATCCTAAGTACTCACCCCAACAGCTGGGACTTCTTCACTCTTTACTTCATTTATTCGAACCAAATAGTTAACAAAATCTCTGGCGGCATTGCTCTGTGCATCTTTTTTATTAGTGGAATTGCCCATTCCAGTGTAATTATATCCTTCTACTCGAACCTTTAACAGCCAGGGGGGAGAAAAAAAAAAAAAATCACAAGATTAACCGGGGTGATTCTGAGATTTAAAAAAATTCATAAATCAACACTTCATTAAGGGATAAGTTATTAGAGATATACTTTATAAACACTGAAAACAACATGTAAATAATGTGGCTGACATAATTTCAGATGCTGACTGTTGAGAATCAACATGAGTATACATCTAACAGATTGTTTCATATAATTTCAAGTAATGCTTGTTTGAAATGATTTATAATGAAATAAAACAGGCAGGTCAACCATAAAAATTCAAAAACCTGCAACATACTAACATTTCCAAACAGAAGACACTGTTCTTTTAACAACAAAAGGAGCCTCATAAACACAGAAATGTAAACTGTATTCTTTAGTACCTCACAGATGAATTTCTGCCTGTTTTTGTTCCCCACGGCCCTAATTTCATAGGTTGGAGTCATCTTCCTTTTGCCACACCAGGCATACAGAAAATTTTTAACGTCACCCATGATTCCAGGATCTTCGTCAGACCTGAGAAAACAAATTACAGCAGCATTATGTATAATAAACAATGGAAATAACCAATAACTAGAATTTATGGAAATGAAGACATTTTAATGACATAATTGAAAAATCTAGGAAGTCTAGTTACAAGAAAAAGAATAGAAAAAATGAACAATTTGATTACATAAAATTATAGGCCCTCCCTGGTGGCGCAGCGGGTTAAAACACAGCACAGAGAAGCTTAAGCCACTTCCGCATGAGTTCGATCCCCGCCTGCCCTGGAGGTGACCACATGGCGTGGCAAACCTCTCCTGACCCGCCCGCTGCTCCCCTCAGCAGTGTACTACTTCAATCTGCTTGTTCTGCACCCCACTCTGTCTCTGGTGAATCCTCTCACCTTCTGCATCTCTGGCCTGTACCCCAGTTCTGTGCAAATAAATAAATAAATCTTTAAAAAAAATTATATATATATATGCAAAAGTCAAGACAGGAAAGAAATATCCTCTACTAATGGAGATCTTTGGAAGATATCTTTGGGAGATTACAAGCTATTTTTATCTTTTCCAAAAAAATAGTTTATGTAATGCACTAGTTTTACAATAGGCATCTTACATGTTTTAACTAACTTAATCCTTACAATGGTTGAGATTATGTGGCAGTACCAGTATGGTCTTTTTTATAGAGTTAAAAATAAAAGACACAGAAAATTAAAGTAATTTTTGCAAGTCATCCACTGAGGAAATATAACTTCAAACCCAAACTATTATATTAAGAAATGGTCATCGGTCATTTTTATACATAAATCCAACAGTTTATTCTTATCTAGATTATGTCTCCTAGTAGCTAGACTCAAAGCTACAGGCTTAATAAACCAAACACATTATACTTGAACTGAAATCACTAATCTATTAATTTAAAGATACTGAAGATCAAAATTTATATCCAGAGAAAATATGCTACAAAGTTAGTTTGCTGGGAGAAGACACTCCATTACTAGCATTAAACCTGTCTTCTGTTCATGTTTAGGGCATTTTCTTAGCACCTAAGTTTCATGTATCAAATTCAACCTTCATATAAATTTGTTGGGCTTATTCTATAGCCACAGGCTAATGCAGTAGACATCCTATTAACTGAAAGTTGTGGAAAACTGAAGATGTCTATCTATAAATTCCACCCCTGAATAATTCAGAAAACAAGCCCTTAGGGTAATGAGTAACATGAAATAGGACTACACTATGAAATACCTTCCTTCCTAGGTAGTCTCATTTAACTCTAGAATATTGATTATGAACTGTATGTAGACCTAAATTACAAATGGAAAATTTAATCCTTTCTCTTAGCTTCAAAATCCATCCAACTATAGCACTAACACAGATCCATTTGAATGCTAACTTGTCATCTCAAAGCAATTTTAAATTTTCTCCCCACACCTGTTTCCTACTCCCCACAATCTGTGTTCCCATCTCCCTAAATGTCCCTACTAGACACAAATTACTCAGCTACTCCCTCAAGATCCTCTATGCTATGCCTCCTAGAGGCTTTAGGATGTACCAGACTTAGAGGATCATCTACAAGAACTATTTTACCTAAATTAACCCTTTCAACAACTGCCCAGGTAAACTCTAGCTGACTGCACAGAAAAACATCCATCCCCTTTTTACAGATGAGGACACTGAGACTGAGAACTTGCCCCAGGCGGCAGAACTCCTAACAGGGACATGCAGAATTCCAGGCCAAGGCTGTCTGACTCCAGAGCTGCCAGGCCATTCTGCCTCCAAAACATGCCTGCAGTCCAAATGCTGCACTCCATCTCCCCTGCCCCCTTACTGCCCACCTGAGACAGTTGTTTCCTCGCTTCCATTCAGAACCACCCTGAAACTCATTCTTCTCTTAAACCCTTCTCGCCACTCCAGTCACAAGGCCTTCCAGTTTCTCTGCAATCGCTGTGCTTAGAGCCAACGTTCACGACGGTTATCAGCTCAAAGGTCTACCGTGCGAGAAGCCCTTCCCTGCCACCCAACCGAAAGTAGCTCTCCCTGAACGCTTTAATTCCTCTTCTCATCAAAACGTGCAGCCGTTTTCCACACAGTCGCTGCAAACGACCGCAGCCTTTGGGAAGGAAAACTGCGGCCGCCTACCTCGCTCACAGCTCTGCCAGTGTCTGCAGGACGGGATGCAGTGTCTGTGACGTGCGTGAACCAAAGAAAGGAGGACCCCAGGCCCGTGTGGCGTCACGGTGGCGGGGCGACTCCCCACCCACTCCTTCACCCCCTTTCACTCAGCTGTGAGGGGGACAGCGGAGCTCGGCAACAGGAAGGAAACTGCCCGACGAAATACTGGGGTGCACAGGGCGGCGCGGGGCGGCACCAAGCGCGGTGAGCAGCGCACACCACCCGACCCCGCGACCCGCGGCCGGCGCTCCCCTTCCCCCACCCGCCGCCGCCCGCACTCCGAAACAAAGCCCGCGGCGGAGCCCCACGCCGCCCCAAAGGGCCGCGAGGACGTCTTCCCCTACCCGTCTAGTCTTCCTAGGTCCAGAGATCACCGGCCTCTTAGGACCGAGTGTCGCTCGGGCCTTTCCCTCAGACCACCGGCAAGCGCAGCGCAAATCGCACGAACGCCGCGAAATGGCTCCGACGGCGGCGCCAGGGGGCGGGGCTAGTGAGCGTGCGCCTGCGCACAAGTCGAGTTTGGGCCGAGGACGCACCGAGGGAGAGGCAGGGCTGCGCAGTCTTCCTGCTCCCGGCGTCCGGTCGCCTGGGAGATCGGCGGCGCCTGCCTGCCCTCTCTCGGTCTCGTGGCTTCCCCGAGTGCACTGCTTACTTTCCAACAGTTTTGAAAGTGGAAGACACGAAGTGTTTTGATATACCAAACATTTTGCAGCTTCTGCATAGGGACCTCCAGGGAGATGAGGAGCCCTTAGAAAGACAGAACCGGAAATTGTGATGCTAACCGCAATAATGTTTTAGAGATAATTATATGGAGTGGCAGTTGTTAGTGCAGCTCCTGGCACATAATAGGTATTCAATAATTGTTAAGGCAGTAATTCAGTTATCTAATTCGAACATCCCCCAAAGGAGAAATAAGCTTAATGAAGGCAGGAGCCCTGCTGGCTAGATCTTAGATTACAGTACTTGGCACAACGTAAAAGCCAGTAAATCCTGGTTTAGTAAGGAATAAAGCTTGCAAGGTTGTTTGGTTTTGTTTTGGCTTAAATTATACCTCCTCTCTACTTACTCTGGTAGTTGCTTATCCTTTTATCCTCAGAGTCCTTAGAATAATTTGTATCCTTAGGAATTATAGTAATTTTTTTTTTTTTTAATGTCAGTGCTTCCCAAGATGGCAGCAATAGAAACTATTTCAAGTTGGGGGTGTTCATGGCTCTTCAGCTATCCAAACCCATGATATGGCCATCTTTTTTCATCTCTCTAGTTTTTAAAAAATTAAGATAACATTGTTTTACAACACTGTACATGATTTGGAGCCTCCCTGGTGGCCCAGGGGTTAAGTCTCAGGGTTGTCACCACTATCGCCTGAGTTTGATCCTCAGCTGGTCTGCTACCCTTTAGTGGTATCTATTTCAATAGATCCACCTGTTCTACTCCCCACACTGTCACTGCTAAATCCTCTCACCCCCTGTACCTCTGGCCTATACCCCAGTTCCTCTGTAAAAAACTTATTTGGAAGTATAGGATCCCTGCCTTCAGGTGTTGTTACCATCTTTGTTTTTTCTTGCCTCTTGTGGTACCCAAATGATGAGCTCCAGGAGCTTGCCACAATTCGAAGAGGCTTACATAGTGGTTATGATGTCATCTTTTTGAGCCCGGGTCCTTGGGTTGACTCTGGGAAAGGTTTCACTAGAGCTCCCCTTTCAGAGGCATGCGCTGAGGCAGAGACTCAATTATATTTAAAGAGTAAGTTTATTAGAGACAGGAGAGAAAAAGACATTTGCAATAGACACAAGCGGGCAGAAAGAGCTGCTCCAAATGGGACAGGTTTGCAGGGAAGGAGACCTACATGGTTTCAGGCAGTCAGTCTTAGGAAAGCAGCCTCCCCTGAGGGAGGTCAATGAAGAGAAGTCCCGGCATAGTACAGGTCATGAGCAGCTGCCCTGCAGAAGGAGAGAGCGGGTGGAAAGAAGCACCTGCACATAGTTGTGAGTGGGCCTCAGTTCCTTCCTCACTGTTTGCCAGGGGCTTCATATTCTCACCATATCATGGCAGCTTGCTTGAGAGAGAAAGGAAGGGGGCTGGAGGTGTAGAAGGAGACAGGTCAGAGCTTAGAACAAAACAGTGAATCAAAGCGTCTTCTAAAGTGACCTCCAGATTGACCTACCATCCCCTTGTATATGCTAATAGTCAAAAAGATCAACCTTAGTCTAATGTAGGGTGGGACTACACAGTGACACAGTGAGGTGAAGATCACTGTTGGCCACCTTAGAAGTTTTCTACCCAAATAATGAAAGAATTAGGATTGACACCTAAGAACCAAAGCCTGTAGGATATGATATAGAAGTCCTCCAAGTATTTAGATATCTTGTTCTAAGGCTCAAAAGAAAGCTTGGACAGAGAGGCTTAGGAGCTGTCAACACATGAATGGTGCTTGAATTCACTGCAGAAGGCTGTCCAGTAAGAGTGTATAGAGTGAACTAACAGAATCTAGGCATGACCAGCATTTGGAGTTCATGCAGAGGAAGTAACATATACAGTAATATAGATGGAAGAAATTATGTAGAAGTCTGAGATGGGGTTAATGAGAGTACTTGGAGCAGAGCTGTGTTCATAGGACCTCCAAAGTGTTCGAATATGATAGTGCTCAGAGCACTTGTTTCTGGAGTCTCATCCTTGGAGGAGGTGAGGAGGCTCAGAGGTAAAAAGCAAATGTCTCCTACTGGTGGAGAAAGGAATGTAGGGAAGGCATCACAAGACTGAGTCACACAATGAGGATGGGTAGAAGAAACTAGTGCAGCAACTGACACAGCCATAACATCAAGGTCAACCTGTGCCCAGGATGGCCCCCCACCCCCACCCATGCTTGAATATCTGCTGTGTCTGAAGCTCAAATCCAAAAGGTGAAAGATAAGGACTTGGAGATGAAGGTCATCAGAAATCTCTTCAGATTCTATTCAAAGTCAACCAACCTAGGCTCACAGGGAGTGAGCCCCTCCCAGGGAGAGGCTGTCTACATTAGGGCAGTCTCTCCACCAGCTCAAGGTAGCCACTCCTCTGCCTACCTTAAACTGTGGACTCTAATGCTATCTCAGGGTACACAGTCAGAACTAAGTTGAATCTTGAATGCTCGGTCGGTGCCTCTGAGTTGTTTATTTGTGTGGTGAAGCATACACACACACACACACAGAGCCTCATCTCAGGAACACCCCAAAATTATCCTTTAAGGATAAAATATACCAAACTACTCCCATAGGACCTTTAATTATGGTGAGTCTTCAATTAATTCAACATTACAGGGGAAAAAACAAACTGTTAATGTGACAATCTGAAAACAGATGTTCTAGAGTTAGGCTGAACACCCAAATGTCAACAGTTGTATAGAATTGAGCCATGTTCTAACTTGCATTAAAGTGAGTGTGCCTGCCCAAATGCAGGAGGTGAGAGTTGTCTTAGGTTGCAAATGAATATTTATTAAAATGAAAAGTATATTATATAGTGATTTAAAATCAGAAAAATTAAATAGGATTAATAACTGGAAATCAAGACAATAGGAAAGGCAAATAAAATGAATAAATTACAATTTCCTTCTGATTTCATTTCATCCATACAAGCAAAAATTTCTCAATTTTTTTTGAAATATTGCATGATTTAGGTCTCATGACTCTTTGAGAGTTTCTGCTTCTTCACAAGATTATTGTAGGTGCTTTCAAATACCTATTGATTGATATCAGCATACAGTTGCTAGGAAACAGTTTAGTTCAAGCTCATCTTGAGAAATGAATGTACCATACTAGTTGGATTATAGTGTAATCTACACACCCTGAATTGATAAAGAGGCACTAGCTACAGGATTCCAAGTTTGCATCATTTGAACCAGCCAGTGAAAGGAAATCCAGACTCTTGAGTTTGGCTTTTGCACTATCAGTGAATTCCCTGGAGGCTTTCTGCAGTGGAAGCCGGGGCGGGCCCATGGGTATACCAGACACCAGTGTCATTACGGCTTTTGTCTGCGATACTCCAAATCCTAAAAACAAAAATAAATGAGGAAACATGACTTGGCCCATTCACATTACAAACATCCCACAGAAAAGTTAACACACACACACACACACACACATGGATCTTGGTTGCCTGTACTTTGTAAGATAAGTCAGAATGTAAAAGACAGTTTCTCATGGTTCCACTGATTTGGTTAGATTCACAGAAAACAAACAGAATAAAAATAACTCCTACCAGAACCACTTGTTGGCTCCCAATGAAGGGGTGGGGAGCAGGGGTGATATAGGGGTGCATGATGTGACAGGGAGCTTTGTTGGAAGTTGAGTGAAGCATGTACATGGTGTGTACTGTACTCCCCAAATTATGCAGTTATGTAAATGGAGAGCAAATCAATAGAATTTGACTTTAAAATGCCAATATTCTAGCAAAAGTGCAAATCCATTTACTTGGAGCTCTGTTCCATAGTATCACTGCTGATGTGTGTATGTAAACTTTTACTATTAAATTTAGTTCTATAAACATGTTAATAGTTCAATATTTACTTTTAATCAATTTGGAAACATATATGTCTTCCAATCCACAGTTTTATGGAAAGCATTGCTTAAGATAGGGAATAATATTTGTGGTGACACACAAATAAGACAAAATTATGACAGTGGAGAAACAGCTAGAAAGCACTGTCTCTGAAAGACTGGGCTAGCTGAGAACACGGTGGGAACAAGGGCCAACACATAATAGGTGATTGTGGCCTGTGAAGGGTTGCCTGGGTGAGGCAAAAGGCCTCTGAAAGGGAAGTGGGAGGTCAGCCAAGATAAACCTGAACTGTTCCTGGACTTGACCCAGGTTCTCAGGAAGAGACAGTCTTGCTGAGCTGGACGGAATGGCATTTGTCAGGGGATAAGATTTAGGAGATTCTGGAGAAGATGGTCTACCAAAATTCACTCAAATTTTAGTTTGTCCTGTTACCCAGATCACCATCCCTTTAAGATTCCTTGCATTAATAAACTCTTTTTAAGCAGAAAATACTCTTGGGAGTCACTCATTCACAATTTAGTAAGATCTAGATTCAGGCTGTCTTCCTTGGAGCACTTACGCTGATTATCAGCCACAGTACAGCAGTAGAATTGTAATGAGTGTAGGCAAGTGAAGGATTGGGATGCCGGGGGAGGGGGGAGGGTGCAAGAGAAGGGGTGACAAATGGCACCTGTGTAGAGAGGGGAGTTGAGAGCTAATTCAGAAGAAAGAGATTTGTTGAAGGCAGTCAAAGAACTTCCAGTAGGTTTATGTCACCATTTTACAGGACTGGTCCTTTAGGTCAGTAATGGGCATAAAACTGCTTATAACAGGGCATTAAAAGACTTTCTTGTTAAGGCATCAGAGCAACTGATGAAATTCTATTTCCTTTACATTCTTTGGTAGCAGAAAGTAGGAAACTTACCTAGTTTGACCACAAAGTTGATAAATCTCTGGATACAAAACTAGAAAAGAACAGACAAATCTGTAGTAGTTATTATTACTAAAATGTGACAATTTAAAGACTTAAGAGGTCAATTTATAGAAATCTGAAAGCATACACCAGCCAAGTGAGGATGCCTAAGATCCATCTAGGATAAAAAAGGATTTCTGCCATACACATAGGCCTTATAAAAGGGATCATGCCTAAAAGGATCTCCAGTGATGGACCTGGGTAATAGGATGAAGTAGCCACTCCCACTTCTTATCCATCTAGCTTATTTAGTAAACGGATCTAGTGCAGGCATTTCAAAATGGGGTACATGAACCTCTGTGGTACTTTCTAAGTTAAATTAAGGACACTTGGCTGAGCCTAAACTTAAGAGAATAAATTTTTAGTATTTAATTTCCAAAAGTAGTGTACTTTAATTTAAAACTGATCAAAATAAAATTTTACATGGACTGGAAATGCAGGCTGTCTTTTATATATATGCCCTCTTTTATTGCCCTTCTCCAACTTCTGAAAAATTAAAGATGTTCCTCCCACATCACTGCCTTGGGAATCCTCTGGAAGCCAAATAAAGGAGCAAATCAAAATGTTGGTATTGGCATTAACAAAGCAACACAGTGATTCCTGTAATTAATGGATAAAGTTCTCTAAAAAATAAAATCACAGGGTTTTCAATTTTGGCTTTCAACATTGCTCTTAATGCTGCTACACAGGCTGAAAACCATTAAATAATTAAGCAGACTGAGTTCTCAAGTGTTCAAAGAATTGAATGACACACTATAACAAAAAGACTTCTACTCTTTTCTGCTAATTCATAGGAACAGGATTTCCCAGCCAGCACTTATTTCTCTAAAAACAAATGATGAAATTTAACCTAACAAAAAGTAAGTGTATTAATTTGTCACTAATACATGAATGAATTCATTGATTAATAAAAGTCTCATCCATCATCTAAAAAAATGTGTTAAAAAAATTGTGTAGAAAAGAACTGGGATACAGGCCAGAGGTGTGTGTGTGGGGGGGGCGGTTTGGAGGAGGGGGTGATAGGATTCACCAGAGAGAGTGGGAAGCCGAACAGGCTGATCTACTGAAATACACCGGTGAGGGGAGCGGAGGGGAATAGAGGGTGAGACAGTAAAGGTCTGCTGTGCCATGTGGGTCACCTCCCTGGCTGGGGATTGATCTCAGGCCTTAGTGGTGACAGTGTGACAGTAGAGAGACTTAACCCCTAGGTCAACAGGGAGGCCCTAAAAAGATGAAGTTTCAATAACATTTTACTTTCATGATAAAAAATAATTTTCAAAATGTATCATTTATTTATATTGTTTTATTCAATTATTAACTAGTAATAAAAAGTTCAATGCAGATTAAAATCTTAATACTAAGAATCTTACAAATGAATATGTATCTACTCTTTTTTCCCTCACACATGAACTATATAGTTCAGTATATTCCACATTTTGTACTTTGCAGTTTTTTCTCTTAGTATATCAAAAAGATATTTCCAGATCAAGATATAAAGCTACCCCAACCTTTTAAAGGACTGTATATAAAACCATTACATAAGTTGAATAAAATGTATTTAACCATTTCCTAGGTGTGGATATGTGGGCTGTTCCCACCTTTTGCTATTATAAACGCTGCGTAAGGACTAACTAGTACAAGTGTTGTTTCACTTATGCAAACAGAACAGATGGCATTTGAATATGAGTGAATAAGAAAAATTTAGTCCTAACATTTCACTTATCTGTTTCTTCACTTGACTGCAAGGCAAAACCCAGCTTTATTGAAATTATGCCCACAGCTCAGGTCTCGGTATATGAGCAAATGACTACTCAAGACCCACTGGCATTTATTTTCTTGTTAAGAAGAGACCAAAAATGTGGTCAACTAAATTTCTCACCAATGTTATTTTGAGTGGGACTAAGGGGGAGAGGTGCTTAGAGATGTGGGGCGGAGAGACAGAATCTGGATTAGTCAATAAAAGAAAACATTGAAGGGCCCTCCCTGGTGGCGCAGCGGGTTAAAGCACAGCACTGAGAAGCTAAAGCCACTTCTAAATGAGTTCGATCCCGCCTGCCCCAGAGGTGACCACATGGGGTGGCAGACCTCTCCTGGCTCTCCTGCTGCTTCCCTCAGCAGTGTAATTCATAGATCTGCCTGTTCTGCTCCCCACTCTGTCTCTGGTGAATCCTCAGTTCTGTATAAATAAATAAATCTTTAAAAGAAAAGAAAACAATGAGTGGAAGGGTCCACAGCAGAACTGTTTCATGGTTCACTCCATCCTATGATTTACCTCTCACTGAGCTCAGAACAGATTAGAATTTTCAGGAATACCCTTTCCTGGAAAACTAAGGGAATATGAAAATAACCTCAATGCAAAGAGATAGTGGGGGTACAAATCAGACTTATCTCCCCCACCCCAAACTTATATTAATTTACATTCTTGCCAGTGTTTACTTTGGTTGGCACAGCTTCCCAAGTCCCCCACCCCCTCCTACCCATTCTGTCCCTGGGCTCAGCTTCACCTGGTCTGGGGCTAAACAGGTGGACTATTAAATAAGCTATTCTGAGTTTGTGTGTGAAGTAGATTTAGAATACTGCTTCCTCGTACTCTCTGAGTGGCACGTTACCTCACTCCCTCCAGGATGCATTATATTTCCTCTCTGTACCTTTACTCAGAAGACAGTCCATTCTGTGCAAAATATCACGCACCATCTGAATTTTACCGGGCCCAGTCACTGCTTTGATTTTGCTCCTCCCCTTTCATTCCCCTTTATTTTCTTGGAATACTTCTGCATTTACTTTTACTATCGTAAAATCTCAGTGCCTTTCAGCCTTCATGTTTTTCTCTTGTGTTGACCTGATTTTCTTTTGCTTCACCCCATTTATCTCCCCGGCACACTCACTACCC
The DNA here is from genome assembly GCF_000260355.1 of Condylura cristata. Taxonomy (NCBI): domain Eukaryota; kingdom Metazoa; phylum Chordata; class Mammalia; order Eulipotyphla; family Talpidae; genus Condylura; species Condylura cristata. The sequence goes on along the minus strand of NW_004567125.1, from coordinate 25,156,467 downwards.
AGCTGCTGAGACAGTTTCTCCACCCTGAAGCAAGGCTCTCCTGACTCTGAACAGTTGAGCTGGGCTGTCCTCATGCAACACTGAGGCAGCCAGTCCTTCCCGGGGTACCACGGCAGCTCTCGCTGCTTCTCCTCCTGTGTCAAGTCTGGGTCTTGTTTCTGCTGGATGTTTCCAGTTCTCAGCATGTTTCCAGGGTGAAGAGCACTTCCTTGTTTTAGCTTAGGGACTTTAGAGTGTGTGTCCTCACTCTCTGGGGACTCTGGCATGATACCCTCAAGAGAATGGCCTGTGGTCACCTTACCAGAAATTTATCACCATGATTTTACAGTTACATTTATACTTGAACATAGAGTTAAAAACAAACTAACAGGGCCCTCCCTGGTGGCACAGCGGGTTAAAGCACAGCACTAAGAAGCTTAAGCCATTTCCTCATGAGTTCGATTCCCGCCTGCCCCGGAGGTGACCACATGGCGAGGCAGACCTCTCCTGACCCGCCCGCTGCTCCCCTCAGCAGTGTACTTCATCGATCTGCCTGTTCTGCTCCCCACTCTGTCTCTGGTGAAGCCTCTCACCGCCCCTGAGCCTCTGGCCTGTACCCCAGTTCTGTATGCATAAATAAATAAATCTTAAAAACAAACAAACAAAATAAATACCACTTCTAGGAGGAGCAGAGAGGAGTCATTCCTATAAAGGGGTCTGTACTGAACAATGTGGGGGCAGATGTGATTTTAGTCATAAAAGGAAGAAACAGAAGAAGCAAGGCCATTTTATTGAGGGCAGGTGTGGTAGGAATGCTAATGAAAGAAAATAACAATCGTGCAGGGTGGAAGACACAGGCTGTGACTGACAGGGAGGGAAGAAAACTTTACCTGATAGTTCAGGGCAGAAGAGAAGTCCTTTCGTTCAAAAGCTTCCAACATCTGGTTTGTCTTTTTTCCCAGGTAGTTATAGGTACTGGAAAAAATACAATATACCTAAGGGTCAATAACTCTCTGGGAAAGGTCCAGATCTTTTAACCCCTCTGTTGCTTGCGAGGATAAAACTTTCCAGGCCTCCCAGATGTCTATTTATGTCCTTACTCTATCAGAAGATTAGGTGTCTTTGAATTTTTCAAAACATCAAGTAGTGCCAGGAGGAGGCGGGAGCTACCAAAGAGAATACAGAGGGGAAATGGACAAAGGGTAAAATTGTGGGGGGAAGAAGTGAAAGACAGAGGTGTATTTGGCAGGGAAGTCAATACCTGCCCAGAGGAAACACAGAACATGATAATAGAAAAAGAACTGTGGATGAAAGGGAGTATATGCAGATGACCAAAAAAGCCTTCTTCTCAGGAATTAGGTGAGTGGAGCATGATGACACCAGGATAAATACATCCCAACACATTACCTAAATTCCTTGTCAATTTATATACCACTTAAAGATTAGTTTTCAGAGAATAATATTAATAGTGATGATAAAATAAGAGCCTACTTATTAAATTCTGGTTGCGTTCCCAGGGCTTAAATCACAGGTAGGGCTCTCAAAGTCCTGCAAGGCAGGCTTCATTTCTGTCTTACTGGGAAGAAACTCTGGCTCCACGGAGAGCTGCAGAAGGGCCCCAAACGCTTCCCAGCACTTAATGCTGCCTCCGATCACAACGCAGCACCAGTGAAGGTGAAAATATTATTTGATCTGATAAATTGATCTTATAGACGTTAACTATACCAATAGAGACAAATAGACTAACCAATATATTTTTAGAGAAACCACCAAGGTAGATGGGCATAAAAATTCATAATAAGGGTGTTTACCCAATTTCTAAACAACTTCTCATGGAGTAAGTATTACAAAATCTGGATGTACCAAGAATGGAATGCTGTTGCTATTTAATGTTTGTACACCCTGTGGTCAACAGCAAGTGATATGAGGAAGATGAAGTTTGAACTGCTTTCTGATAATAGAGTAAGGGAAAATAAAAATACATTGGTTGAGACAAGTCTCTTGTAGAGGTGAAACATCCCACAATATGTACATGAATGTCTGAGAAATTTCAAAATATGACAATTCAAAGCCAGGGGTTTTAGGTGTCCTCACTTAGAGAGGAATATGATTATAATGAAGAAGAAATACAATTTAACAATATACACTTTGCTTATAGATTGTAATGGCAGGATTTAAATGCCTAGTATGAAGACTAAAAAACAAGAGTCAAAAAAAGAAAAAATTGCTGGGAAAATAATGGTTCATGATCAGCAGATCTAGACACTCAGTGTTCCTTGGTAGAAATGTTCCTACAGAGACAGTGGAAACTGCAGGCCATCCTGATTTGGTAAATGAGCTATCAAGGTTATCCATTTTAATTGTTCTTCACCAAAGCTTTGCTCATCATGATATGCTATGAATATTACTTTGTTCTCCTATACTTTTCCTGCATATAAGTTAATGGAAATATTTCAATTGTTCTTCTTGCAGACATATTTCTGAAGAATTAAGTGAACATATACACTGGGCATGCTAATCAAGCCACCTGCCTTTCCTGTCTTTTGCTGAGTAGGTATCAGGTCACATGATTCTACTTCCTAAAAGCAGTTGACATGACAACTGACTAGGCAGTGTGATCTGTGTTATCCTCAGTGGCCAATGCAGCCACAAAGGCCTATGTGTACATGGAAGCAGAGAAACCCCATCTAAAGAGAGAGGGAAATAGAGAGCTACCACAGTGAATACAACTAGAGGGTCACTGTGTTGGCTGCTGAGAGGTTTGCAATTCCATCCTGTCTACAACCTGGCAGCACTTCTTCCTCCTAGTTTTACATCATATCCCAGCATTTCATCACAACTTACTATGCATACTCTGAGTTCACGTGTTTTAGCACTAACTGCCACAGAGCTTCTAAAGAACAATGGCTGAGTTGCTAACAAATGAATTAGCCCTCCTTGATTTCCTTTTGTTGAATAGAAGTGAGGGTGAAGACAACTTCTGACAGAAAGGAGCACATGAAAGAAGTATACCTAGCTCTGGCAATGAATACTGCTGAGTGGGGAAGGGGTAGGACTTTTATTTGTAATCACTAGAGGAAATGACTTACCTGCCCACTGCTCCAGTTGCTCCTATCACCAAAGCACTCAACAGTTGCTAATCAGAAACAGAGAAAGAATATTCACTTTTATGAAGAAGAAAAATAAAAGTTGCGACTATATAAGCAGCTATACAAATTGTTGGGAAATTTGAAGGGAAATTAAGTTGCTGGAATATTTCAGGGGGTAACTCACCTCATCCACCCCAAAAAGGAAAGAAAACTCTTGCTGGCGATTCTGATCAACGCACTGTCCGAAGTCTAAGAGATCTGTGTCACTGAATTTCAGTCCCTGGAAGGTGGGGATCTTATCCTGAATCCCATCCAACAACTCCTCAGCGCGAACTGCTCAAATAGTTAATGCCTCATTAGTCTGCAAAACTCCAGACAACACCACATAACTCACATAGTTGCACTGAGCTGTTGGGGGCTGTTCTCAGCTGGAAAAGACTGCATTGGACACAATCACTTGCCCTTGCATGCTTGTTAAATTATAGCCCTAAGCATTACAATCTGTGAAGACAGTAGGATATTTAGAAAGTATACTTCTATTTTTTTAAGGAAGTTAGAAAGGAATGGGTTTCAAAAAAATGTTTACCTGATTGTAACAATCTTCTTACTGACACACTAGAAGAAAACTGGGAAGATCTCAGAGTACCTTCCCACATACCAGGCAAAAGATTATAGTAGCATATTAAGGCAAATATAGTCCTTACACCAAAGGCTAAAACCTCATGTCTTCATATATATAAATATAAATACACACACACACACATAAATAAAGGAGATGTGACTGATACCAGATGTGATTGACACAGTGCTGTCGGCTGCACTCTAGGGTCAATTCTTTCATATTTACCTTCCATAATCAGGTGGTGTCAGCGGTTCATACAACTGACTTATTTTTGATACAAAAGACTTATTTTGGACCAATTAAATTTGTCTAGTCAACAGTGTTATAATGCGTTTGTGATGTGGAGTGGGTGGGTAGAGTAGGGATTTTTAAAAAAAATAGGATAGGCCATGAGAGATGGAGATAAAGACGTAGTACTTACTCTTTACCCCTGTCAAGGTGGGAATATGATAATAATAAAATGGCAATGTAGGTGCAGCCGCCGCCACCTCCTTTAAGAAATTAATCAAGGCATCTGAAAGCATAGTAGGAAAAGTCAGAGTATGAACAAGTATAAAATGCTGATTTTTCTGGTTCAATTAAAAAAAATGAGTCATCTGATGAATGCAACTATTATTTTCACACTCCAAGAATTCTTGATCACTCTTAATCATTCCTGATACTGCTATGGCCATGTCTTTGCAACTCACTACATTTGTGCCTTATTTTCCTCTGTAGAGAGGTCAAAATAAGATGATCACTTTTCTGTTATACTAACATACCATTAAAAAAATAGTGTCAGCCTTACCACATATTAATATATCATGTAATACTCTTAAAAACCAGAAGCTCATCAGGTAAGATGCTTATTCTCTTGCCCCAGAAAGACTAATTGCAATCCATGAAAATGAACTTTCCAGTAGGATCAAGTAATAAGCTTGAAACACAGAAAATCCTTTATTATATTTGTAATTATATAATGATGTAATTATATATAATATACATATATAATTGCATCATTCTTCATTTTGTACATTTTTTTATCTCGGTTGTAATCCCCATGGACTTCCCTCCACTACTCCCCATGTGCCATCATCATAGTCCCATATGCTCTTCCTGCTCCAGCTTTGAACCTGTTCCCCTCTCCTTCCCTGTATAATGTCTCTGGTTTATAGTTGTTTGTTGATTTTCATTTTTATTTTGTTACAATTGCTTTTTTTGCAACATGGAAAATTCTATTTCAAAAAGATAAACATCTGTTCAAAGAAGAGGCTATAAGAGTATCAAATCCCATAATTCAATCAGCTTGGCACTTTATTCTTTTGGGATGACATTCAGGTTTATCAGAAGAGTGATCACTTTGATTAACAGGGGAATTTGAATTTCCTTCACCATCAATATGATTTGCAGCTGCAACAACCACAGATAATGAGTTAATCTGGTCAAATTGTTTACACCTTGGATGCCATTGAATAGCAGAGAGAGAATCTTGTATACTTCACCTAGGTAATATAGTACCCTTTATGATAAATATTTCTGACAGAATTATTACATGTAATTTATTATTTCTTCTCTTGTGAAAAATATTCATGTAAAACTTTTTAAAACCATGTGATAAAATCTTTGAAAATACTAATGTGTCTCTCAAATTACATATTTAAATCACTTACCTATATTGACAACTATTTTCCCTTTACCAATAATAGGTATTTCATAATTAGATTCTTTGTATATTTAACTATGTATTTTTTAAATAAATATTTATTTATTTATGCACACAGAACTGGAGTACAGACCAGAGGTGCAGAGGCGGTGAGAGGATTCACCAGAGACAGAGAGGGGAGCAGAATAGGCAGATGGACGAAGTACACTGCTGAGGGGAGAAGTGGGCGAGTCAGGAGAAGTCTGCTATGCCATGTGGATCACCTCCGGGGCCTGGGATTGAACTCGCACTGAGGCAGCTATGGCCAGCTTGCAGGGCTGCATCCTAACCTGTTGTGCCACCAGGGAGGGCCCAGCTATGTATTTTTTAAATCATATGTGCAAATAATGTGTTGCCTGTTTTTAATTCTTTTTCCAAGTCTATTTTCTTTTTGTGTGCAATTCAAAAGAATTAAAAAATGTCAGTACACTTGGAAAGAGAAAGAGAAAGCAATAACAAGAGAAAAAGAGAGACAAGACAAGCAAAAACAAGAGAGAAAGAGAAAGCAATAAGGTGACATATCAGAAGACGATGGATATTCCTGTGACATCTCTTTTCAAATTCATTGCTAAGTTATCCCTGAAGGGATAAGTAGTTTCAAAATGCCCACCATTAATTTTTTCTCTTTCTTGAGAAAAATACTTTGCCATGTTACGCTAAAACTGCCCTACTGATGGCCAAGCACAGGAGCTAGGATGGTCCCTGGCATAGTTGTTAACTGTCAAATCATGTGGCAAACAAGCTGTTTTCCTTTACTAGTCTCTTATGAATCTAGAGAAGTTGAATATGACTACTGTACCATTGCAATGTCATGCCGTTAGTCCACAGAATTTTCTTTGCTGCTTTTAATTAAATGTTATTGATTAAATATAGTGAGTTGAATATAATTATTCATTTGTAAAACTACTTAAGTTTCGGAACAAAACTTCACACCTTGAAATATGTATATGCTATATTCATTCTTGAGCCCTCAAGCTACCAAATTGACCCCTGTACCCACTATGCCCACCTGCTTCCCCTCTGGTAAGCACCATATTTTTTGACAAATTCCAACAGTTACTTTTATTGTTTTTTGCTAAGGGGTTTTGTTGTTTTATATTGCACATAAGAGTGAAACCATAAAGAAATTGTCTTTCACTTTCTGGCTTATTTCATTTAGTGTCATCACCTCCACTTCCACTCACTGGGGACAAAAGGCAAGATTTCATCTTTTTTTTTTTAAATAGCTGAATAATTATTCCATTCAGTATAAATATCACTTCTTTATCCACTCATCTGTCCTTAGGCATTTAGTTTGATTCTATGTCTTGGCCATTCCAAATAATATTACTATGAACATAAGAGAGCATATGTCTTTACAAATTACTATATTCAATGGTTTTTGGATACCTACCTAGGTGTGGTATTGCTGGATCATATGGTATTTTGATTTTTAGTTATTTTAGCAATCACTATGCTGTAAAACTTTCAATATAACTCGTTTGAATGGAAGCAAAAAGAAACAGACTGTGCAGCATAGTATCTATGTACCTTTGTTTAGAGACTTGAAAAAGAAAGGTGCAATGACAGCAATGCCATCAGCTCCTATTTCTGCTGCATGTTGAGCCTTTAAAAGAAGAAGAAAACATTATAGGTTCGTAACAATTTTGATATAGGTTCGTAACAATTTTGATATGTGCCAACAAACATTTGATGGCAGTAACTTACCGACATCAGCTGGGTATTTACAATTCAACTCAAATCTGACACCACCTACCTGAAGATAGCATCAGATCTTACAAGTTAAGGGCTCAATTCCACTCATCTGTCCCCTTTACCCTTCACTTTGGAAGCCAGTTACAAATCCAGGTTATCACCTATGTTTCTTTTTTTATATATAATATTTTATTTATTTATGCATATAAGAACTGGGGTACAAGCCAGAGGTGTGGGGGTGAAAGAGACAGATTGGGGAATATAAAAGGCAGATTGACTGAAATACACTGCAAAGGGGAGCAGGGAGTGGGACAGGAGAGGTCTGCCACGCCATGTGGGTCTCCTCCCGGGCAGGTGGGGATCGAACTGATGAGGAAGTGGCTTAAGCTTCTTAGTTCAGTGTTTTAACCTGCTGCGCCACCAGGGAGGGCCTGAGAGTGGAATTTTTATAATCTTGCAAGAATGTATAATATTTCTCACTTCTGAATTCCTTTAATGGGGAAAACAATCAAATAAAACCAATGCCGTTGTGCTAGTTTAAGTCATTACAGTCTTCGGGGTAGAACATCCCAATTCTGGAAACCTGGTTAATTATTGGCAGCCTAGGCACTGGGCCTCCAGTAAACAATGTCAACATCTTTAAACCTCAAGCCTGCCAGCAGTTCATCTCTTTCCTCCTTTGCTCCACCTAATCTGCTAACCTCTAAACCTAAAACAATCTGTGTTCTAGTTCCTATGCTCTGGTTGAAAAAAATACCTAGGAAAAAATTCCCACAACCGTATTGAAATATGGTATGAAAAATTTATGACTTACATGTTTCATTGTTTTTTTTGCCAACACTGGGCAATCTTTTTAAAAACAATTTATTGCCTTAAAATTTATTTTAAAAATTTATTTTTAAAATTTATTGCCTTAAAATTTATTTTTAGAAACGTAATAAAACTTGCTGCTTTATCCATATATAAAAGTAGTTTAGTAATATATGTATATATATGTGCATATATGTACACAATTCAGTAGTTTTGAACATATTCAAACATATATATGTGAATATATGTATATATTATGTGCATACATGTACAACTCTCCAAAGTCTTGCATTGCAGAAATCCTAACCTCTCTGCCATTAAGAAATCCCTTTTCCCATGCCTTCTTAGTCTCTGGAAGCCACCATTCTACTTTTTGTTTCTACAAATTTAACTAATTTAAATACTTCCCCTCAGATAAGTCATATAACATTTGTCTTTTCATAACTGAAGTATTTCATGTAATGTAATCATTCTCCATGACAGAATGAATTTCCTACCATTTTAAGGCTGAAAGATACTTCATTGTCCATTGATCACACTGCATTTATCCATTCATCCTTCCAAAGGCACCTGGGTTGCCATTGTGGGACCATCGTGCTGCCAATAAGGATGTGAACACTCTTTGTGTCCCTTCATTCTCCAGGCAGCAATTCTCAATCCTTACCATTCACCATCCTTCTACTTTATACCCAGCAGATGGCTTTCTTTTACTTCCTAGCAAAAACAGATTGGCTCAAGCTCCCTCACCTCACCTGCAAACTTGGCTATGCCTTTACCCATCCTCACCTGGCTCAGATGAAGAGATGCCTCTATCTTCCATCCAAAGCCCAGTGATGGCAGTTCTCATCGTGAGCTACTCTCCTTACGACTCTATGCCTGCTCTGAGCTCCCTGAGGTCACACACTTTATATTCTCCAGCACAGCACCCAAGGTATAGCAAGAATGGTATTGATTTTAGCTTCAGCATAAAAATGGAGGACCCTTGAGTGGTCTCTCCTAGGTGGACCTATATACCTACCAGTTCTTGTGACTCCTTCAAGCTCAGAGCACCAACATGAATTACCACTTGATCCAACCTACAATAGAGAAAGCACTGTTGCACAGTTTCATGTTTATAGCATCACAGAAGTGTTGCAATATTCTGGTGTGTGCTGGTTTTAGCAGACAGCTCATATCCAATTCACTGCAATCTCAAGACATTAAATTCCACAGGTTTAAGGTTAATGTAATTAGGAACTAAAAAAATAATGTCCAGGAAATAAAATTTAAGGTTTAATCAAGAAGTAGAATTTTGAGGAGTCCCTGGTGGCCTAGGGGTTAAGTCTCAGTGTTATCATCATGCCAGCTTGAGTCAATTTTCCACTCCTTTTAAAAAATCTTCTCCCAAGGCTTCAGCACAGAAACATATTCAAGATTTATCCAGATTCATCTTTTTCTTTTAGAAAAAGAAACTGCACTTCCATAAACCTTGTTTCCTCCTGCCTCATATATCACCCCATCTCCCCTGCCCTTCACCAGAACAATTTTTATGAGAATAAGCTATTCTCACTGTCCAGCTGCCACACATTTGTGCATTCCACAGCTCACTGCATCCTGCACCTGCCTCAGAAGCCTGCTTCCTCTGCTCCCTCACATGCTGCATCACTTCCTACATGTCAAACCAAAAGGTCTTCCCAATCCTCTAACTACTGACTTTCTCAGTATCAAATAATTCTAATATTGCAGCATCTACTGTAAATGATTACAATGAATGCTTGCATAATACTTAGTACTATGTGCCAGGCACTGTTTGAAACCTCCTAAGACTTTTAAGAAAAGTTACAATTACCCCTATTTATCCATGAAACCCAGGTAGAGGAGTTTACAGGACTAGAAAAGGCAGAGCTAGGACCCAGACTCAGGCTGTGTGACCCAAGGTCCTTCTCTTAACCCCCACGCCAGCTACACTGATGTTCTCTGGGACCGCCTCCTTGGCGTAAGTGACTGGGTTCACTCCTGACTCCCACTCCTACCTTTCTGAAGGTACTCTGTTTCTGTCCAGTTCATCATGCTCCCTTTTCTGGTGACTTCCTTAATACTTAGCCTTCGTCTTTCCCTTTTCTTACTCTTCCCAGGGTTTGTAATCTTTCTGGGTCCAGGATTTGAATGAAAATGAATTAAAAGCCATACATTACCAGAAAATGCTTATGTGGACTCACATAAGCTCAACCTTGACATAAAGTTCCAGCAAACCACTAAAATTAAAATGTAAAAGACCTTGACATATTTCCAGGATCACTGGTTACCTGTGCCACAGACTGTTACCTCCAGCCTCAGCCTCTGCCTAGGGCGACACCCATCATGCCCTTCACGGATCAGTATGATCCGTTCATTTCTTTGATCTGACATGCCCACGGACTGGTAAGCATCGTGAGGGCACAGACCCTGTTGCATCTCCCCCAGCCAGTGCAGACACACAGCAACATAACCGTGATTAAACCTGCACTGATAGGACCCTTCGTGTTTGAGAATAGTATGAGAAGAGCGGAGCACTATAACATACTATTACAGTGAAATTTAGAGGATGTAGAAAGCTCCTGAAAATTACAAGAGGAAGTCCAATAAAGAGCATGCTGGGTGAAAGCACAGGCCTTGTAAGGAAGCACCCAGCTGACAGAGCAATCTGAAGCTGTCCTGAGACAGAGCTGTATAGCAGAAGAGCCAGGAGCCCAGCAGTTCACCAGCACCATCTTTTCATCTCTTCAGATCAACAACAGGTACCTGGAAGGGACTGGCCTTACTGATTATTTTATTTGTTTTTAAAAGATGGTATCTGTGAGCTATGCATATTGCCTGCCCCTGGGGTGTGTGTGAGTCCATCCAAAAACCTTTCTTCTCTCAGCTCATAACCAGGAGAGTGAAGCCTCTCAGTTTGTGGGGAATTTTTTTTTCCTGCCAGATGACTGGAGGGCAGGGTGGCTGTTCTGCTTTGATTCTCATGGTTCTGGTATATACTTGTTATTTGTTTAGGCTTTATTTTTTATTTTTTAAAGATTTATTTATTTATGCATACAGAACTGGGGTGCAGGCCAGAGATGCAGGGGCAGTGAGAGACAGAGTGGGGAGCAGAACAGGCAGATTGACAAAGTACACTGCTGAGGGGAGCAGCGGGTGGGTCAGGAGAGGTCTGCCTCGCCATGTGGGTCACCTCCGAAGCAGGCAGGTATCGAACTCATGCTGAAGTGGCTTTAGCTTCTTAGTGCTGTGCTTTAACCACTGCGCCACCGGGGAGGGCCCCTTACTGATTATTAGTGGGCAATTTCTGGATGGAACTTCTGGGGCCAGGCGTGCCTGGCAGTGTGGCTGCCCTTACACACAGAAAGGAAGGGGCTCCTCTGCCTCCGACCCTGGCCTCCCAACGGTCAAGATCCTGGAGTCTCTGTTTTCCCACGAGGGGACATCCAGCCTGACTTATGGCCAGATGCATAGGGGCTGGTCACTGATCAGGGCTAGAGCTGTTGCTGCAAGTGTTTAACTGGAGCCACTCACTTGTTCCTCCCCCTTGTTACCCATTCCTCTGCGACCTGCCGGCGTTCTGCGATGCTCAGGGACAGGCCTTCTCCCGTGGTTCCGTTCACTGTTCCAAAGGAAGAGTCAGTCAGTGGGACCAACCAGTCCCTCAAGCTCCCCCAAGCCGGTGCTGCAAGTGCAGGGCAGGAAATTCCCACGTAAGAGGAAGGGACCAGGATAGACACCAAGGATAGAATCTGGGTATGGGAATGCCAAGCTTCCATTGCCAACCCAGACTCAGTCCTTTTGGCCATCTGCACCTGGTAAAAATCAGCAGGAAGTCTAATTATGAACTGTAATTACCATCGGTCCTTGCTCACGGACACAGGGAGAAATTTGAATGGAGACAGGTAACTGTTCAGATTTTAGGCAAATCTCCAAACACAACACTCAGGTCTATATTTGGACTTGAAAACCAACACATCAAGGTGGACATAAATAGGACAATGGGATAGGTTACAGATCCAAAAATGCCTCTACATTTCGATGAGATGGTAGGACAACCCATAACTAAAAAACGATAACTCATGAAAAGGCACGTCTGCATACTTTCAGTCTCATAACAATTCAGCACAATATTAATGATTCTTCCCATTTACAGATGAAAATATATGTTTTGAATCACTGAATCATCCTTTTAAAGCCAGATCCATTTGATGCCATGTTCTGAACATGTTCTCTCTCAATGAGTTGTGCAAAAGATGCTGATTGTACCAGGATACATGACTGGGGTCTAAGGCACATGGATGTACTTTGGATCTCCAAGCACCAAACACTCAGCTGGAGCTAAAGGGGGACAGGGGAAGGGGTGCAGAGAAGGGTGTTCTGATCACTCTTTTGGGTTTTGAGATGCTTCAAGTGTGTTCCAGTGGTAGGGACGCTCCTGTTCTCCCCTGCACTCATGGAGGGGGGTTCCTTTGAGTAAGAAACTGTCTTCCCTACTGTCCCTCCTGTGGTCTGGAGCTGTAGGGGACACCTGGTGGTTCTGTAACCAGATTTTGGTGTCAACATGTGACCCAGGACACCCGCTCATACAAGTTTTAACCAGCTCTATTATGACCACGGGACCTCTCTCTGGGGGGCTGCAGAGACAGAGCGGTAGGTCTAGCACAGCGTCCTCAGAATGTCAATGGAAACAAGGGGCCCAGCGCCCAGGACACAATGCAGGGGGTCACCCAGTCACAGAGAATTCTAGTTCCCAGACTTAAAAAGCCAAGGTTTGATGTTTAAATCTTCACAGCATATGAAACAGGTAAGGGCATCTGCTAAACCAGTGACTCCTCCATGAGGTGTATTTAGAGGCTTACATTTGATTTGAGTGTTGGCAAAAACTGAATAAGCCCTATCTTTAAAAGAGAAAAGCCCGGGTTTTGTTGTATGTTCCCACTTCTTGGGTGGGTGAACTTGGGCACCCTAAACTGAGCCACAAATTTTCCTTTCCAAATAGGGGTGAAAATAGTATCCGGCCTGAAGGTACACCTCCAGATTTGATAATCTTATTGAGGCGCCCTGTAGATGTAAAACTGGTATGGCTACAAACTCACACATTTTACTTTGCCTAAGCAGGCTCAGTCATAACTTAGGACATACCGACAAGGTTCCCCCTGGCTAGTAAGGCGAGGATTACTTTCTAAGGACTGAGCTAAAGATATAGAGAGAAACCTGAAGAAAATAACTTACCAAAAATATTCTTTACTCCTTGTTCTTCCACAAGATAATCCACATACTGACCAATTACTGAAAAGTTGATTTCTCTATAGGATACAGGAAAAAAGTGCAACCTTAGTCATTTTGAGATTATTTCACTAGCCTCCTAGACTCTAACTGCTCTCTCTTATGAGCAGTCACTAAAAAATCCACCTCATCAGCTGTAAAATGCTTAACTTGTCCTGACTAATAGCTTTCATATTTTTCCAGTGAGTTTGGCGATTTCCCTGCTCGGTCCCAAGTCCCTCACTTGGGACAAAACACTATCATTTATAACACTTTGCATTTAAACTCATCACAAGTAGTATTTTAGAAGTAATTTACCAAATCATTGTTTGCCCTTTTGGGACTAGGGATGGTTGGGGTATAGTAAACTGGGAACTTAACATTTTCCATCTAGCAATCATTTCTTAAGCTAACAAGGTCAAAAAATTTGATCTTAATAACAAGAATTGTAGCAGTGAATACCTATCAAAACAAAGGAAGGCTTAAACTCCGCATTTGCTGGCTTTAAGTCAGAATTGACAGTTAAAAAGGACCTCTGCTTTCATTGTGTCTCAAGTGTGAGCTACAAAACAGCAGCCTCAGCATCCAGGGGCGTCTGTCAGACATGCAGAGTCCTGGGTCCCTAGAGTCCTGCCTGGCCAGACCTGCCCTGTAACAAGATCCTTTGTTGTACGTTGCAGTCTGAAGATGCTGATCTTGTATGCTTAAAGCACACCCTGAGTTCCTTAAAACTGTACTGATTTTATTTACATTTTTTTAAATTTATTTATGCATACAGAACTGGGATGCAGGCCAAGGTAGGGGCAGTGAGCTGATTCACCAGAGACAGAGTGGGGAGCAGAACAGGCAGAAAGACCAAGTATACTGTTGAGGGGAGCAGCAGGGGGCGTGTCAGGAGGGGTCTGCTCACGCCCATGTGGGTCAGCTCCCTGGCTGGGATGGAACTTGCACTGAGGCAGCAGTGGCTAGCTTCGTAGTACTGCGCTTTAACCTGTTGTGCCATCAAACCATACTGATTGTAAAATCTAGAACCTGACACAAATCATATAAAGTGACCTGTCAGGGATGGAGGGTGAAAAGCCAAAGTCACAGTGCGTGGCAAATCTGTGTTGAATGGTACAGAATCCATGGTCACTGTGTCCAGAAATTGCCACTTGGCTTCCATTTGCAATTTCGTCAGCTGGGTGAATACTAATTTAATTTAAATATTATTAGCATTTTTCCATCTTATTCAGTAAGTAACAAAATAAAACTAATAACCCCATGCAGATAGGAAACAAAGAAATCCAGTCAACAGGGGTGGCCATCACCAAGCTCTATTGACCAATCCAGCACAAGCGCTCTGCATTGTCCCTGGCACCAACTAAATGCTAAGTCACAACTATAATAATAATTCCTCAGTGATGAAAACCAGAAATACCTCACACCCCAGCAAAGTTCACATCTCTATTACTGCAACCATCTTGCAGATTGTGCCCAAGTCCACATTGGAGCAAGAACTTCCTAAAGTTGGGAGCTGTGTCAGTGATGCTTTCCAGGCCCTTGCAGATGCTTGACTAAGGCTGGGTGAAAGTGCTTGTGGGATGGGCCCTTGCAATGATCTCCATGATCATCCATGATCTGCAAGCTTGCAGGATGCTTTAACTTTTGCTATTCCATGAATTGAGTAAAGGTATAACACAGTTAACTAAAATGCACAGGAAACTATGGTGAAAGCCATGACTGAGTTAAAAACTATGTGATTCAGAGTAGGCTGATTTTTCCAGTTGGGGAAGTTGGGAAGAAACCTTCAAGGAAGAGGAGGTCCTGGAATGATACACAAGCTGACTTCCCCCTCATCCCTTCCTGAGAGCTGTGGTTGGTTCAGCCCTCCCTCTGTAGGAACTGACAGTCCCTCAGGCACATCTAGGCCTGTGTGTGAAATCCACAGTTTTTCTCCTTCCTCAGTGAACCCCACACTATGGCTTCAGTGGGTAGTGTGTCTATCTACACTGACCCACCTCTTCCTCAGGCCTTGCTGGATGACAGGTCATGGCAATGTCACACAGGCTACACATTATCTATCCTGACCAGAAAGCACAGTTTCCCCCTTCTTATAAAATGCCGTTCCCTGTAGGAGCAACACTATGATAGAGTTTTCAAGGCAATGGCACAGTCACCCAAAAATGTCCTTGAACTGACAGCTTTTGGAACTAGCAAGTGCTTTAGAGTGATCAGCGTTTGTGCAAAGGGATGTGTCCTAAATGTGCTCTGCTCAGCTTTCACAATATTAACATATCTCTTCATGTACAAAAAAATTGACTTCATTTCAAAACCTAGAAGATCCAAGGGAGGGAGGCTGACCTTTCCTCTCAGTTTCCCTACAGCTCCCAAAGGCAGCCAGGGGGCAATGCTGCCCCTTTGGGGGTGGGCACAGGAGCCCCCAGGTCGCCTCAGGGATTTCAGACTCCTGTCTGACTGTGGGGAAAGGCTGCAAACCTTGTCAAAGAGGCTTGGTGGCGCTCAGCACACTAAATCACCCAGAGCTGTGACCCTATTTGTCACAAGGCTCCTCAAACAGCAGGGCTGGGGTGATAACATGGACAGGGATAACACTGTCTGGGTACTTTGCTCCCTTTCCTGTTTTCAGGAAATCTGAGTTTATGTTCCAGGTATCTGAGTTTATGTTCATTGCTGTAGGGATGGCATCAGTTCTCAGAAATCATTGGGCTGAATGAAAACAACGAGATTGGATTTTTCATCTCCTCACTGGGGCTTATGGAAGAAAGAGGTGGCACAAGCCAGTCTACCTGAGAGCCTTGAACTGGTTTTCCATGGCATCGTTCCTTCCTCTGCGAGCTCCAAGAACCCACAGGACCACCAACCACCTTGGGGAAGGTGACCAGGATGGGAAAGGTGACGTCTCTTGCTGTAGACATTCCCAAACTGAATTCCAATTTAATGTCTTAACTTCAATTCTCATGAGTTCAGATTTTTTTTGCCTTCAGTCTGTGATTTTCTTTTTAAAGAAGACTATATATATATTTTTCATATTAGAGAAGCTATATGGTTTATTTTAGATTCACACAATTAGAAAAAGGATGAGGGGGGAGGCCTTAGGATCTCCCTGGAGATAACTCATTATTTTTATTAGTTTAACATTTTTCACTTCAAAAATGCATGACATCACATTTTGTTAAATAAATATTCTCACACATAGTATTGTTTTCCACTTTGTTTTCCAAACTGAGTATTTCCCCACGTCTTCAGAGTTCTGTTATTATACTGACTGCACAACACTTAATTGTGTGAATGAACACAAATCACTTAGCCAACTGTATATTCTTACATACTTAGTTTGCTTCCAACTGTAGTTAAGAGGAGGGGTAAGTAGCATTTCAGAGAAAATTTCAGAGGAGGGCTAAGTAGCATTTCAGAGAAAAATCCCACCAGGGTCCCTTTCCTCTCCGGGTACACGACATGGTGAAAGCTTTGTACTTCATTCGAGAACGGTCACTAAGACTGGAGAACAGTCAATAAG
Organism: Condylura cristata; assembly: GCF_000260355.1. Classification (NCBI taxonomy): domain Eukaryota; kingdom Metazoa; phylum Chordata; class Mammalia; order Eulipotyphla; family Talpidae; genus Condylura; species Condylura cristata. The sequence goes on along the minus strand of NW_004567125.1, from coordinate 25,139,809 downwards.
ACTGGCCCTTTTCTTAACTGCAGGACCTGACATGCATAATAGAAAATACAAGGTTCCACTTTGGATCTTTTTAATATAAATCTCAGCATTTGAAAGATAGGGATTAGTTTGCTTTTAGCAAAATAACTACTCAGCCACTTCAGAACCCCTGGGGCAGAGAAGTGTGCTCAGCTCCATGGCTGCCCCCTTGCCTGCTAGGAAATGCTCAGTTCTGGGAATCTGGGACACTTTTTACCTCCAGTACACTTAAAAAGACAACATCCTACAACTCTAACTAGGCAGGCAGGCAGGCACCTCTTACAGTACTGGGTAGCTGGTGTGGTGTTACTCAAGAGTGTTGTAAAGATTCCTCTGTTGAAGTCAAGGGAATTCAAGGAAGAAAACAACTTTTATTTTGACATTTTGGTCAATCTGAAATGGACTTTCTGTTCTAAAGACCAAGTAGCTGCTAGAAGGAAAAAAAAAATCTTTGACTTTAATATAGAAAAAGAGGAAGTTTGGGAAGAGTAGGGAAAGAGCCTCCCTTCTGGCTCTGTGGTGAGGGCAGGTGTGTCTGTGATATCTTGTTTTCACAAACTGTAAAACTAGAGAAGGAAGTTGTTGAGAAGATTAAATTGTTAAGATGGAAATTAAAATTCCATGCATGACAGCGAGTGTTTAGGCAATCAGTGTTAGTTTTCTTTCCTTCTTTTTCTTAGCTGCAAGCATTGTTCACCCCTGCAGTATTTCTACTCACAAAATAACAGATCTATCACACACTGTGTTAGATGATTAAAATACAAAAACAAGTAAGACATGGGCTTATTTTAATTTTAATGTGTTACCTGTTGAAAAAGTTTAAATAGCTCAAAGCCTGTTAGAAATATGCATGTAACAGTTACCATAAAACCTATAAACAAATGATTCTGCTATTATGAGAAAGGTATGCAGATGCTGTGAGATCCTGGGGGAAGGAACCCTTTAACTCCTTTTAGGGAAAATGAGAAGAATCACGGGAGGGTGGTTCTTATGCATATAAAAGATGTATTCAAATGGGGTAGAGGAAGGAGAAGAAAGCAGAGGAAATGGAATGCCTAAAGACACAGAGCAAGGGTTATGAGGAAGTAGAAATGAAGCAGGAAAGGGAGAGGGTTTCTTATGACATCCAAGAAGTCTGGGTTTGGACATTTAGATCAGGTCAGACTGAATGCCCTATAGAATTTTCTAGGAACACATTTAAAAGGCGGGTTCAGTGGCTGGGTGTTAGGCCTGAGGGTCTGTATTTCTAGCAAACTCCTGTGTGATGATGGTGTTTGTAGTCCATGGGTCACACAAGGAGTAGCAACATTTAGAGAAAAAGGAGTCAACAGAAATTCCTAAAGAGGAGAGAGACGCGTTTATCCCCGAGGCTGGTTTCACTGGGCTCAGTGTGATCATCACAATGCCCCTAAGACTAACCCCAGAGCACTGCAGAATCAGATGAGCCTCAGAGGTGATGAGGGTGAATTCCCTGTCTTTACAGAATAGGAAAGAGAACTTTTCAAAACAGAGCAAGTCAGAGCATGTCATGATTTCTCTCCTATGTGGCATACAGAGAAATCAAACAAACACATTAAATAAGTAAAATAAAACAAACTTTTAGTCTATCGGATCATAGTGGTGGTTACCAGAAGAGAAAGGGGAAGAGAATAGGAAAATTGGATAAAATAGGTCAACTGTGTGGTAAAGGGCGAAATTAGACTTTAAGCGGTGAGCCTAACGTTGTAAGTATAGCTACACCTGAAACCTATGTAATGTTATAATACAATGTCACTCTAAAAAATCAATTAATTAAAAAGCATCAAAAGTAATAAATAAAAACTGACAAGCTTTCCCAAGGGTCAAACAGCTAATTAGTGGCAAAGCTGGGGGTCAAGAACTCAGATAATCTCTATCTAATTGCATTTAACTATGTTCTTTTTGCCACCTTCCCCTTCAAGGACTTAAGCTTCAATTTAGAGAGCTGAATCATTAGAGTTAAAAGAAAAAAGATGCAAAGGAATAATTCTTAGTCATTCTGAATTATGGAAGTCATGGTAAATTGTACGTACCAGATTAGGTGGACTTTCTAGGTAATATATCCCATGGGACCCTTTTGTTCATCCAGTCTTTTGAAAACATGTCAGAAATGCAAATTCCCTAGTGGGTAACTAGATTAATGCTTACCTGCTCCTGGTTCATTTTCCAAACCTGCTTTGAACCTATAAAATGGTTTGGATGCAGGTGGTGGGAGAAAAGGGAACTAGTATAGCTGACAAAGTGTTATATACTAACATGTATTATTTAAATTAATCCTTGAAAGGCCCTTACCAAAAATGCATTCTTATTTTGATTGCATACCTCAGGAAAGTGAGGTTCCTTGAAGAGGAAAGGAGAATTAAAAAAAAAAGGAAGACATACTGAAACTGTAGGAGCATGATCAGAGGTATTTGGGAAATGGAGGATCCAGAAAAGCAGTCATGTTAGTTATCTCTAATACAGAGGGTCGATGTCCCAGAAAAGCAGCAGAATAGGGAGGAAGAACATTCTGGCACTAGCAGTGAGTCTCAGGTGAGCAAATAAGACTGCTTTTAGAAGCCATTTCTAGGGCCTCCCTGGTGGCCTAAGGGTTAAGGCTCAGTGCTGTTACCACTAGGGCGAGCACCTGAGTTCAGGACTATGATCTGCAGCCAGGGAGGTGACCCACGTGGCTCCGCAGACCTCTCTTCTCTCACCTGCTGCTCCCCTCAGCAGTGTTTTTCAGTGGAACTGTCTGTTCTCCTTCCCACTCTGTCTCTGGTGAATCCTCTCAACCCCACTCCCTGCACTTCGGGCCTACACCCCAGATTTTCTATGCAAACAAAAAAAGAAGCCAGAAAAGAAAAAAAAGTGGCATTAACCAGATGTACGGCTTTGAATTCCAAACAAACAGGAAGTAAATTTGCCTGCTCAATCAGTCACATGTTCTCTGTTTTATTTGCCAACAAGTAGCTGACTCATTGAGAAAGAGCTGACTTCAGTTTTCCTTACAATTTGTGTGAAAGGAAAAGCAACAGAAAATAAAACTGCTATTAACCACTGAGTAATCCAAATATTATCTCAGCAAGAGTTTTACTGAATCTAATAAAGATGTGATTTCTTTGAATTTTGAAGCCAGAAGACATGTACTCCAGTGACGGAAAGGGAACACTTTGATATCACCAACTTTGAATGAGAATACTAAACATAGAAGTGTCACCTATTTTAAAGATTTAGGGCTAAGATTTATGAATTCAGCACGAGAAGACCAAAGGAAAAGACTTATTTAAACATATCTTAAATACCATATCTTCCTTTTAGCTCTACCTATCTTGTGCCACAATCGCACTTCCAACTTACAGCCTTATAACTGACCCCGTGCTAAGCCCTATTACATGGTATCATCTCATTTAAGGTTTATTTTGCCATGATGTGGACATGATTATCATATTTTATAAAGGAAGAAAGGAGAAGCTTAAAAAAGTCAGAAATTCTACTGTTTGGGCAGCCTTACTCCTAAGGATTCAAAAACACTTGAGTCCACTAATGGAATTTCTCCTTGTTAATGGTGATCTCTGGAGCTGAGTCATCAGACCATAACTAGCTAGTACAAGCAAAAAGGCTATCACTATATTCATCTGCAAATTAACATACTTGCTTAGGCAATAATTTCTCAGAAATCATCTGTTGTTATCTCTCACTCCTGCAGGCACCCCAACATTTAACCAATGTTGGAAAGAGACTGTTTACAGGCAGAAGGGGTCCATCTGCAGCTAGCCACAGTCCCCACTGCTCAGGATGGGACTTTTTCATCTAGTCTATGAAGAGCCTGGGCTGGAGTTGGGCAGATGTCTGCAGACAGTGTCTCGGGGGCGCCAGAATACCACCTGACACCATACCCTGCTAAACTGAGATTTTCCTTGTCCAGCTTTGCCGTCCATTTCCAGGAGAGCCATGGCTGTGGGAAATCCCAGAGAATTTACTCTGTGGCTCTACAGACCCTGGGAGTAAGGCAGCTGCCCACTCTTCCTTTCCCTCTTTCTGCATGTGCGATCCAAAGATCTCTGACTGCGGCTCAGAAACTGTGTAGGGGGATGTTCAACAGGAGCCGCCATTTGCCACAGTCTAAATGGCTGTCACTATAGAGAATGTCTGTCTATTTCTGGTGGCATGACAACAGAGTCTGTTAGTTCCTAAATGATAGTTACCCATGTTCTGTCATTGGTGTGATGGTGGCGGCCACGAGACCTTGAAGTTTCTTCTTTGGGGATGCCATCAGCTTCTGGAAAAAAGTTTGGAAAGCATAATATAATTCCTCTCCTTCTTCAAGGAATGTCAATTAATGATAAAACTCCCAGGCAAAGTCCATTTCCAGTTAGAATGGTGAAAATGCTTACAAGAACACAAAGCATGTGAGAAGTACATAAAATTATAGAGCTTAATTCTATGGAGAAAATGATTTTCAAAAAACAGGCAAGAAGAAATCATGTATTTTTCTCCCATTTTATCCCTATAGATAATTGAGTCGATCTGAAATCTCAAAAGGCAGAAATAAACAAAAAAGAGACTTGAGAAAGCCACCAATTCAGGGAGTCAAATGTATGAAGAATTACTATCACTTAGATTGAAATATGGTCAGAACACAAGGGAATTTCTTTCTTTTTTACATGGATTCATTCTTTTAAGCAGGAATCTCATGAAAAACCAGCACTCACAATCTAAAGGCTTCAGTGTGACACCAAAACTGACCAGCTTTGCCCTTAGCACCAGTAAACCTCATAAACTTTATCACTATTTTCTATTTACCTCTACCCTATGGGATCAACTCCCAAGATAGGAAATATCTCTCACTTGCCTACTTTGCCTAGACTGACAGTTCTGCTGGGCATTCATGACCAATCAACAAGTGCTAACTAAGTATGTGGGCGACTTTACAGTTTGGGGTCCCTGATAGCTCTCTGTTGCATTGTAACAAATTCCTTAGGCTTCATGTGACCATCTTTGCTACTGGCCTCTGAACCTCCCAGGTCAGTGTCTGTAACACCAACCCTGCTTATCTCAGACCAGCATCTGAGCAGGGAAGCAGGTTGCTGCTCTACCTGCTGCTTATCTTCACTGCACTTCTAGAAACACCTCATCCCAAGAGACCCAAAGTGAATCTGTCCTCTTGTCCTCTAACTTCTTTCCTTCTTATAGTAGAGGGGTTTCAAGTACAAGCTCTAGAGTTAGATTTCAGAGGTCTGCATCCTGGCTCCACCATTTTACCAATTAGATGAACTGGGGCTCATTACTTAACTGCTCTGTATTTCCATTACCCCTCTGTAACTCACGTAAAGTGATTCACAACAGGGCCAGGCTAAGCTCACTCCCCTCCATGGAGTCCTGCTGATGGCTGTAGGCTATGAGCATGTAGTATTACTCCCTACCCAACACCCTCTTTTCTGTCATCTCAGCCCTCCTGGCCCATCCTTCCCAACACTTGCTACTCTTGACTATTCAGGGACTAAGTCATTTCAATTTTGTTATCTTTCCCCCCCTGTAATCCTCCCTTCCCACCTCCCTGCCCCCTTCCTCATAACTCACCCTTTGTTACCGCTTATCTAGGTTAGTGGGCATACACCCAGGTCAGAGAGGCCCACAGAAGGTTCAAGTGATAAAAGGGCCAAGAGTTAAGTTCAGCACTAAGAGGCTCTTAAGTTGACCACTACTAGGTTGTTCACACATATGTATAGGGCAATAAATGGATATTCTTAAAATGGTCAGAAGCACAGAAGGCCAGTTTCATACCTATCTTTGACTGAAAAAAAAAAAAAAACACAAAAAACAAAAAACACATTACTGCACCTAAGTGCATTTTGATTGCTCTTCCAAAGGTGCAACACACAGAGGTTGGAAGGGTATGGGAGGGGAGCTAACAATCACCATCCTAATCCCTACTCTCTTCTGCCCCTTCTGTCTACTCAGGCTGCCAGATTAGTCTTCAGTGGCAAGGCCATTTCTGATCTTGCGTTGTGGTGCTCAGAAAGTGCCAATAACTTGTCCTTGGCTTCTATAGGATTAAGTTAGGAATTCCCAGGTTCAAGTCTCTGTTCTCTCTCCTGGGCACTTAACCGCAAGGTTGCCCAAGTGCTCCTGACTACTGGGGCCTGCTGGCCTTTCTCCTATGGCTCCCCCAACTGGAATGCGATTGTCTCCTACTTCAGCTCTTCTGGCTGGTGGGCTCTGAAAATTCTCTTTAAGAGCTAGGACACATTCCCTGATCCAGAGGGAACAGAGGAGAAGGAGGAGGGGATCGACTGAACAGCAGCATGGGAATTCTGACAGAGGGAAGGGGAAGATTGTGCACACATGGGGTGAAGAGATGTAGCCCCCAAATTAAGTAGCTATGTAAATGACTAACAAATCAATAGAATTTGAGAGAAAAGAAAATAACTTCATGCTACTTAGAATTGCCATTACTTGCAGACCTCCTTACCCCCCCAAGTACTTGCTTTTTATTAAAAACCTTACTTTGGAGTTATTAGTAGGGTGTTCTGGCTCATCTTTTACCCTGTAAATATAGGGGCAGGAACAATTTTAGAAATCTAGTTTTCCACAGAGAAATTTGCTAAATAAATGAGCAAAGTCTGCTGAATTTGTGAGCTGTGAAGCTCCTACAGGAAGAAATGGGGTAAAAGTTCAACTGCAGAGGAAAATGACCTATATTTCATAAATCTAGTTTTAAACAAACTTGATAATGCTATGCTTTGAATTCTTCATAGGCTGTATCAAAAGCAAATTCTTAGAGTGTTTTCCAGTCTAAGGCATACTGTGAATTCAGAATGTTACTGCCCAAGCACTTACATTTCTAAGCATAGGCAGGGTCACTGGGTGCAGAGAAATCAGGTTGCCTCCGTCAATTTTTCTTCAAAGGGCAAAGTTCAAAAAAAAAAAAAAAAGAGGGTAGTATTTTGGGGGAGGTGGAGGGGGTGGGTGGGAAGCAGTTCTGTACAAGGATATCACTTGAGAGAAATACGTGGAGAAGAAATGAAGAAGTTAAAAACAACATTAAAAAAAAAAACAGCCCTGCAGAAACACAACCCAGTTCCTTTCATAAGGAGAGAATAAATTAAACGTAATCACCCAACTGCTCAATCGCTGACTCTGATCTTCTTAAGGAAGAGGATCCTTAGAACCCGGCTCTGAAGTCTGAAAGAAGTCAGGGGGAAGGGTCCCTCTGTCCGGGTCTGCGGACCCCAGCCGGACTGGATGGTGGCGCCTTCACACTTCCTCCAGCTCCAGCCTCCCGTGTCTCTGCCTCTTCCTTTTCCTCCGGCCTGTTGCTGTCACCCGCCCTGGAGAGCTGGTCTCTCGCCCCCCGCCCCAATCCTTCCAGAGGTCTGTACTTTCCCAGGCGCGGGGTTGAGGGGACTCACCCGGAGCCCAGGGTCCTCTTCGTGGCCTCAGCACCGCTCCTCAGAAGAGTCTTCAGCGCTGCCAGTCGTCCCAACCGCGCCCTGGGCCGAGATCGCCGCGGGGCTCTGCACACGTGCGAGCCACGCCCCGGGAATCTGGGGGTGTGGTTCCGGGCCTCCAGCGCCGCGCGCGCAGGACCCCGAGCCCACACACACAACAGTGGCTCCAGCGCCCCCAAGGCGTCATGCCTATGTGGGGCTCCCTATTCCTAGGTTCGTACCTGAACGTGTGGGGTAAAGAAGTACAACAAGCTCCCCGAAGCTGCAAGCCTGGGATCACACGCTTGCAGGTGCTTCTTCGGAGATCCACATCTCTGCCTTCTCTGTCCCGCCTGCCAAAGGCGCCTTTCCAGCCTGGATATTCCTTCTGTGCGGAGGCGTGACAACAGGTGCTTTGTAACTCTGGCTTTTGAAATTTAGGCGTTTAAAAAGCACGCTGAGAACACCCACCATCCATCCGCGGTTCTGCGCGCTCCAGGCTGGAGTTGCTGCCCCAATTCCACTTGCTTTCGTGCGACAAGGAGATGCTCATTGCAGATGGATTAGTTACTCATGTAGTTGCTTTTCTGGCATATTCTGGAGAACATTGAAAACTTTTTTTGAAAAGCTGAGTTTTTTTTTTTAATTTTTGAAAAATAATATACCAGTTTATTTTTACATCATTTTGTGCATTTTTCTATCTCAGTTGTAGTCCCCTTGGGCTTCCCATCACCAAATCACCCGTGTGCCATCACCAAAGTCCAGTGCATTTCCCTCCCCCCACTGTTTTTGATCCCATTCCCCACTCCACCCCCACAAAAATGCCTCTGGTATATAGCTGTTCATTATTATCATTATTTTCTCGCCTGGTCCGTTATACTCCTATGAGTGAAACCATTCAGTATTTTTCCTTTTCTTTCTGGCTTATTTCACTAAGCAGGATCTGGAAAGGCTGAGTATTTTTAACCAAACTCTTTGGAAGGAATGTCAAGAACTTATTTTCTTATACTATAGACTGTGTTACTAAATCACAGCCATAAATGAGCTTTTACTTGCTGATGTGAATCAACCTCTATTTTCCATCAAAGGCAATGATTTGTTCATTCATTTTATTTCATTCAAAGAAAGCAAATGCCCCAAAGGACTTTCTAGTTTGCAACGTACTTTTTTTTTTTTTTTTTTAAGATTTCTTTATTTGTGCATACAGTACTAGGGTACAGGCCAGAGGGGGAGGGTTGATGAGAGGATTCACCAGAGACAGAGTGGGGAGCAGAACAGCCAACTGATGAAGTACACTGCTGAGGGGAGCAGCCGGTGGGTCAGGAGAGGTCTGCTGTGCTATGTGGGTCACCTCTGGGGCAGGTGAGGATCAAACTCATGCTGAAGTGGCTTTAGCTTCTTAGTGCAGTGCTTTTT
>NW_004567125.1:25101819-25130800 GCF_000260355.1 Condylura cristata | reverse complement strand
TGCCACACCATGTGGTCACCTCTGGGGCAGGTGGGAATCGAACTCATGTGGAAGCGGCTTTAGATTCTCAGTGCTGTTTTTTAACCCGCTGCGCCACCAGGGAGGGCCCTTAGTGCTGTGCTTTAATCCGCTGCATCACCAGAGAGGGTCATGCAACGTACTTTTAAATCCATTATACTAGTTATTTCAGGTAATTAATTAATTAATTGATTGATAAAACAATCTTCTCTAGTGAGTACTAGTTTTTAAGTATATTAGTTACAGAGGAGGAGGCATCCTCCCATTTTTTTTTTTAAAGATTTATTTATTTGTTCATACAGAACTGGGGTACAGGCCAGAGGTGCAAGGGCAGTGAGAGGCTTCACCAGAGACAGAGTGGGGATCAGAACAGGCAGATCTATGAAATATACTGCTGAGGGGAGCAGCGGGCGGGTCAGGAGAGGTCTGCCACGCCATGTGTTCACCTCCGGGGCAGGCGGGGATCGAACTCATGCTGAAGTGGCTTAAGCTTCTTAGTGCAGTGCTTTAACCTGCTGCGCCACCAGGGAGGGCCCATCCTCCCATTTCAAAGATCAAAAATAGAAAGAACAGAAGTGATTTCCCAAAGGCCATAGAGCCAGTGAATGCTTTAGCTGTGATTAGATTTCAGGTAAACTCAGAGCTGAAACTTTTATCTGCTTTTCTGTTACCTTGCAAAATTGAAAAAAAAAAGGAGGGGGGGGAGGGAGCGAGGGAAAGAGAGGAAAAGGAAGAAGCCCAGTTATTCTGTTACAGGAAGGGAGGGAGGAGCACCACTGAACCCCCAAACCTGCCTGCTCTAAGTGGGTTCTGCCATCCGCCGCATCAAGACAAACCATATAAGTAAGACTTTAATGAAAAGGAACTTTAATATAGTGAGTATACAATTCAGAAGACAAAGAATATAACTTTTAAATCAAACACCTGAAGTTACCCATCCCCTCGTGGGCAAAAGTCCACCAAAAAGGGATTGGTCCAAAGCAAGTCCTGAAAGTCCACCACAAGACTAAAGCACCTTCTGGCCGGGATCCATTGAATAGGGTCAGAAATGGGCAGACAATCTGGGGGAAAAAAAGCAAAATCAAGATCAATATAAACACTGACATAGTCAACCTCCCCATGGGTCTTTCACCCACATCACTTTTAACCAGTCTAGGGCCAAGAAATAAACACGGTTTCTTCACATGCTCCCTGCTCTATGTGGCTTCCTCAGGTCTCCTTCTGGCTCTCCATCCTGCTTCCTTCTTCTTCTCAGATTCTTTCTCTTCTCTTTTTCTTTTCTCTGCTCAGCTCTACCCTCCTTCTGGGTGGAACTTCCCCTTTTACTGGGGACTACCCTGTTGCAATTCCATTACTACTTAATGGGGCAATGTTAGTAATTTTTTTTCAGTCATGCTTTAATTTACCTTTATTTCAATACCTGAAAGATAGGAGCTTTGGTGGTGCAGGAGAACGTCTTCCCATATACCTCTGGATTCTTAAGGTTGGCAAATAATCAAATAATCAAAAATCAGATTGACCAGAGGAAAAACCCCAAAAGAAGTTTGATATAATATATATGTCCTGTATGCATGAGGGAGGCCCAGTAAAACTGAATAGCTCACTCTCATGGCCTGATATATTTTTAGCTAGGATAAAGGAAATAGAAGGAAGGAAGCAGAAGGAGGAAAGGAAGGAAGGAAGGAAGAGGGAGGATGGTCAACCAGGGGAAGTCACCAGGAGAGCCCCGGGCAACAGGACAAGGCTGTGCAGATGTAAATGCAAACTTCCAATGCTAGCTGAGAGACAGTAGGTCTTTCGGGTATATTGAGGGTCATCCCTTAAATATCTGTCTCTTACCACAGGGCAAGATCCTCCCAGCTTTCAGAGCCCCTCTCATGAAACAAACCTGATGTCCAAGAGACATTTGGGGGTGACACAGTTTTGCTCCCTTACCAGGTCATTAGGCTTAACCTTGTCAGCCAATACAACCATATTTTAAATATATGAGCTAGTGTTAATGTAAATATGGTGAACATAGTCCTTATGTTAATGAACAAAATTCATCAGAACAAGCTTGTAAATCAAGTCACAAGTTAGGACAACAACCCATTGACAAGGGACAGAGTTTTATGGTCAGGAGGAAGATGGGACAAAATTATCAGCAGAAGAAAAGAAATATTGTTTCAGGCATAGTTATGTTTTCTGTAAGGGGAGGCAGGAGGGCCTTATCTTGCAGATTATCCTGGTGCTAAACTGGAAACACCTGATTGATTGGCTAGCATTCCCCTTTGGGAAGAGGCTGAAATTCTAATTAAATTAAGTATTAAGTTTTGCAAGGGTCTGAAATGAATAATGCATTTTGGGCCTGTTGCTCACTTTTTAAACACTTATAATAATGTGTTAGCATTTTCTAAGTTCTTGTGCTCTAATGCACTACTCTCTGCAAGGACAGGCTCCATAGCCTTTGTGTTTTCCAGTGTGCACAACAAGGACTAGCCACCCACAGGCTAAAAGGTGGGTTTTGGGGACAACTGGATCCTTCACCTCTCCTTTAATTGTGAAAAATAGTTTGGGGTGGTGCAGCGGGTTAGGACCAGCACTGCAAGCTAGCCACAGCTGCTTCAGTGCGTGTTCCATCCCCCGTCCCAAAGATGATCCTCATGGCGCGGCATACCTCTCTTGACCCTCCAGCAGTGTATGTCATCAATCTACCTGTTCTGCTCCCCACTCTGTCTCTGGTGAAGCCTCTCACTGCCCCTGTACCTCTAGTCTGTACCTCAGTTCTATATGCATAAATAAAAAGTAAACCTTAAAAAAAAAGTAGAATGGGTTTCCAACATCATGTCTTGCTCCACACAATTCAAGTCTCAAACCGATGATGTAGAGAAAAGAGCCTGGAGCACAGTAACTGGTCAGACAGGTCACGTGCCTCATGCTTGGAGCAGGATGTGGAGTCCTCTTTTGACTCTTGCACTGACGGTGGGGGAAGGGTGATTCCCCAAAAGTTTCCCTTCGCCTTCTCCTAGGTTGCCCTTCCTTGCCAGTGAAGAGGAAATGGATTCTAGACAGTGAAACGGAGTCCTGCACCCAGTTCTAACATGAGCATGGGTAGAGGCTTCTCCATACCAGCAAGCAAATCTTGGCCACTCAGCACCTTTGTCAGGAATCAACTCAATTCTGACACTACTGAAATCCCCATGGCCTTTTCCGGTTTCTGCTTATCTTTCAAGAACAGCAGGACAGGCTTGTAACAATGGGAGAAAATACCCCTACCCATTTTAAATAAGGAGCAAACACCCACTTATTTCCAAATTTGAAGAGTTGTGTTTCATAGCTCAGACTCAGAGAGTGTTTGGGTCTTTGAGGTGAACGCTCAGTATCTGGATTGAAAAATAGTTCTGGAAGACGGAACTAAGATGCCTCATTCATTCATGGTGAGAAGGACAAGAGAAGCAAGAAGTGCTCAGTTTTGCTGCTGTTCTAGAGCCAAATTTACAACATGATTTAGCAGAAAGCATCTAATCAGACTATCGACTTGCATTTCAAAAGATTTTTCTTCACTCCTTTTCCCGCACCCCATAAGTACTGTCAAAGACCCATCCTTGGGAAGTCTGATTTGAGCCTTGTCTCTAGTTTCCTTCTAGTGAAGTTACAGTGAACTGGTTCAAAAGCTGTTGGCATGGTTTTTGTGCCATTAGGTGCTGGGCACACCGCTGGTAATACTATCTACTCAGAGAGAGCAATAGGTTCGGTTACAGGACTCCTTGGAACTGTTCCTTGTTTACCTGAACTTCCTGTTATTGAACCCTCAGGCTAACTAAGCAGCCAGACTAGGCGATCACCAGTGAGAAACATCCCCTTCACCCTGCAGAAGCTTTCTGTCTTTCAAGATGACTCTAGAACTAGCTAATACCTGATGCCACACTGATTCAGATGGCAGGAGACTGACTTAGAAGTGACCTAGGTTGCATTAGCTCGCTGAGACTGACAGTCCTGGGTGGAGACTCAAGACAGTAGTGAGATGCGCTAGTATGACGGACATTCTCTTCTGCGCATGCCCCAGTATAGCCCAGCCACAAACATACCACCTGACCCCATTGCTCCCAAAAATCAGTCATGTAAAAGCTGGACCCCTGTCATTCTCAGGTTGTGAGCATAGCTCAGGATATTTCCCAGCCCTCTCCTATTGTGTGATCCACAATAAACATTCCTTTCTTGAAACCTCAAAATTGTGGGGCATTAATTGGTGAAAGCCAAGCAAAGATGTCTACCTCAGGATCTATAAAGTTCCCTAAGTAAAGAGTTGAATTTCCTAAGACCACTCTCCACTTCAGATGCCAATTAAAAGCTCAGGCTGGTACTTGTTTCTGACTTACCAGCTGTTGATCGGCAGTTCCCATGACCTCCTTCTTCAGGGTCGATTCATTTTCTAGAAGCATGCACAGAATGCAGGAAATCCATTTACATGCTAGGTCACCAACTTATACAACTGTAACAGGGTGGTCTCCAGGAAAAATGGTGGGGGGTGTTTCAGATTCCCTGGCTCACCAAGGAAGGGTGGGAGCTGAGCAGAGGAAAGAAGCTGGAGAGGAGACTGGAGGAGGAAGGAAATAGGATGGAGAGCCAGGAGGAGACCTGGAGGAGGCACATGGAGCAGAGAGACATGTGCTTGTTGAAACAGACTTGAGTGAAAGACCCATGGGAGGTTACCAATGGTAGATTTTATCTTCATTTTGATTTTGTTCTTTTCCTTCCAACTTGTCTGGCTGCTTCTGACCTTTTTCTACGGGTCTCCACGAGAAGGTGCTGTAGACCCATAGCAGGCTTTTGGACCTCAGTGGCCCTGCTTTGGGCCAACCCTATTTGGCTGGGCATTCACCCATGAGGAGATGGCTAACTCTGGGGCCTGGATTTCAAAACTATATTCTTTGTCTTTTCTTTGTTACACACTAGTTGTATTAAAATTCCTTTCCATTAAAGGTCTTACATGTTTGGTCTTGATGTGACAGATGACAGAACCTATTTAGAGTGGGAAAGTTTGGGGTTTTTGGGGTGCCCCTCTCCTTGCCCTGTGACACAAAGACTATGAAAGGATAAAAATCAATAACAAAATGAAGACATAGAGTGAGTTCCTAAACCAAGGAACTTCTGCTGTCACAGAACTTGGGGCCCACCGTGATGATGTGGAAATTCTTGGTTCCCCAATGCAGAAGCTCTCCAAAGCTCCTCCCTTTGGCTTTTTTTTTTTTTTTAAGATTTATTTATTCATATGGAACTGGCCAGAGATGTGGAGGGTAAGAGGATTCACCAGAGACAGAGAGGGAAGCAGAACAGGCAGAGGGACAAAGTACACTGCTGAGGGGAGCAGCGGGCGGGTCAGGAGAGGTCTGCCTGGCCATGTGGATCTTCTCTGGGGCAGGCGGGATTTGAACTCATGCAGTAGTGGCCTTAGCTTCTTAGTGCTGTGCTTTAACCCACTGCGCCACCAGGGAGGCCCACCTTTGGCTTTTTATAGGGGTTTCATTGCACAGGCAAAATTGATAAAATTATTGATCATTGATGATTGAACTCATCCTGCAGCCTCTCACTCCGCTCTGGAGTTGTGGAGGAGGGTAGGACGCTCCAGTCCTCAATCACATGGTTGGTCCTCAGGCATCCAGCCTCCATCCTTAGGTGCTTCCAAAGGTACTTCATTTATGTAACAATGTATTCTACCACTTCCAACACTGAGAAAATTCCAAGGTTTTAAGAGTCTTGAGCTACGTAGATGGATGTATATATATGAGAAATAAATATTTTGGTTATCCCGGTGACCAAATATATAATTAATCATAGAGAACCGTAGCTGCCTTACTGGGAGGCATCTATGAAGGAAGGAGAATGTAAACTGGATCTTGAAGTGTTAGTCATTGTGCACTCAGTGTAGGTCTGTCCGTAAGTAAGCAGGAGTCATCTTCATTCCGTATAAAGAACATATAACCAGTACTACTCCTGGAAATTCTCACTCTGTGGGTATTTTGCATCTAAATCCAAAGATCGTCAGAGGGAGGAGTACATGACTAGAGGTTGGACTATTTTCTGGTCACCACGGCAAAGATCCCTTTTCAGGATTCCACTTCTGAGACTGAGTGTCAACCAGTAGAGGAACACCCCTTGAACATCATGATCTCTTTAGAGGTGTCTTGTGCAAAATCTTACCTTCAGAAAATCTCTTGGGTCATAGGTAGGGGCAGTTTAAAGAGCAGTTTCATTCAGCCAAACTTAGCTGTCTCCTGACTAAACTCTCTGGTGAATACATATAGTGGGTTTCTGAAGAGAAGGAGATAGAAGGAAAATAAATTAAAAAGAAAACATGCACTTCTATATTTGTCATTCTTTTTTTTTAATTTTTAAAAAGACTTATTATTTATGCATACAGAACTGGGGTACAGGCCAGAGTTGCAGTGATGGTGAGAGGATTTACCAGAGACAGAGTGGGGAACAGAACAGGCCGACTGATGAAATACACTGCTGAGGGGAGCAGCAGGTGGGTCAGGAGAGGTCTGCTGCACCATGTGGATCGAACTCTGGGGCAGGGATCGAACACATGCTAAAGTGGCTTTAGATTCTTAGTGCTGTGCTTTAACCTGCTGTGCCACCAGGGAGGGCCTCTATATTTGTCATTCTTAAGCTGAGATCTGTGACTCCACAAATTTTTTTTCTAATAATAGCTTTATTGAGATATAATTCAACATTGTACCTTTTACATAGTTTAAATATATAATAGTTCAATAGTCTTTAGTATTTTCACAGTTGTACAATCATCACCCAATTTTAGAACTGTAATCATGTTATGTGGGATTTTGTATGTGGTTTCTTGCCCTAATCTTAATGTTTTCAAAGCTCATCCATTTTGTGGCATAAATTAGTACTTCATTCCTTTTTTATGGCCGAGTAATATTCCTTTTAATGGAGAGATCACATTTTATTTATCCATTCATTTGTGGACACTTTTGTTGTTTCTTCTTTTTGATTGTAATGAATAATGCTACTATTGTAACTGGATCTTCCTGCAATTCTGTTGTATCTTTTTTTCTGATGCAGTTAGTTGATAGTAATCTGACCTCTCTCTAGTACTTCAGAAGTTCTGACTGAGACCAACACCTTCACATATACACAGTATGCTTTTAATGACTGACTGCTACTCACTTGTCAGGTAATAGCTCAAATATAACCTTCCTAAAAGATTGCCTCGCTCACACTTCTAACCAAGGAGACATCCTTCTCCTCACAGCACCATGGATTTTCCCTTTCTGTCACATCTTTTACAGTCATGTGTCACCCAACTGTATATAGGGGAACAAAACTTACCACTTCCCAAATATGTCTCTGACATAACAATTAATCCTGATTAAGGAGGGACTCTGAGACTGGGTGGAGATTGCCTCTTTTGTGAGAGATATTTATACGCATAAGGGAAAATCTTCCTTTGTGTGGTATCCTGGTTACATGCCAGAAAGACCTAACTAATCTCTTTAACTCTCTCTCTCTTTTTTAAAGATTTGTTTATTTATGCATACAGAAATGTGGTACAGCCTGAGGTGTAGCAAGAGGATTTACCAGAGTGGGGAGCAGAACAGGCAGATCAACAAAGTACACTGCTGAGGGGAGCAGCGGGCAAAGCAGTAGAGGTCTGCTGCGCCATGTGGATTACCTCAGGGTGAGGACTGAACCTGCACTGAAGCAGCCACATCTTGGCTTAGCTTCGCAGTGCCATACTCCAACTGGCTGTACCACCAGGGAGGGCCCTCTCGTTAACTCTTGTAAGTGGAAAAGGCAGCAATTTAAATTTGCATAACATCATGCTCACACCTTAGTTTGCTGTGCCTTTCCTGATGAGCTCCCATGAAAATCTGGGCCTGGTTTGAGCACTAGTAGGGGGATTATGAAGGATCTATAAGTTGAAAATAGAAATTATTTATTAACAGAAATCAATAATAGTCACTTTGCTTAGCAGAGTTTCTTTGACAATATTTGAATAATTAGATATAAAACTTGCTTTTGAAAGGTGTGTAGCCTGTGTAAGCTGTTGTACACATGGACATTCGGCCTTTGGAGGCACATCTCAACCTATTCGACTTGTGACAATAGCTTAAAAGGTTCCCCTGCGGTCTCGTTAAGTTTGCCTTCCCCAAGAAAAACCACAAAGCTCAGAGGCGGTTAATAATAGGAAGGAAAAAACTTACCACCAGGGGGCAGTATATCAGCAGAAATTGCTTTCTCTTTCATTGAATCCGTTCCAAATGCAAGAATGTCAGTGAACAATAAAAATGTTAGCTATTTTCTGCTCCCATTTCCATGTCCTTCTTACCCCTCGAATCTATACATTTGGAATTTTCAGCTTTCAATTTTATATGTTCTTCTCTAATCTTTCTCATTAACATTAAAATAATAACAAATATATAAAACAGAGATTAGATATTTAGGAAAATTAAGGTTTTTCCCTCTCTAAATATTATTTCTTTGGATTTTTAAGATAAAGATGGATCTATGCTGTAGAAGATTATATCCATTAGTCTTGACTTGGAATATGTAAGTATACTTCATGTATGAAATACAAAATTTCAGTTCAGGTAGTTTCTATTTTCTTGCTCATGAATAAAACTCAAAGCTTCCTTTTAGAATTTGAGATGAAGATGGAAAGTATATGCTAGTGCTTTTAAGGAGCACTTTCATTTTATATGCTATTTGAGTGAAGGGAAAACCCCTGGGAAAAATTTCAGTGAGGTGCAATTTGAAATTTAACTTGCTTCCATCCAAAGTAGGCTTGACTCTGGGAAGCAATTGAATTTACTTTATTTATTTATTTGAAATATTTATTTATTTATGCATACAAGAGCTGGGGTCAAGGCCAGAGGAGCAGGAGATGAGAGGATTCACCAGAGACAGAGTGGAGAACAGAACAGGTAGATTGACTGAAATACATTGCTGAAGGGAAGACAGGAGAGATCTGCTGTACCTTGTGGGTCATCTCCCTGGCCAGAATCAAATTCATGCTGTAGTGGCTGTGAATAGTTTCATAATGCTGCACTTTAACCTGTTTTGCCACTAGGGAAGGCCTGGAAACAATTGAATTTAGGTGTTAACAGTCTGGACCTTGGAGACTAAGTCCCCTCCTGTCAGTTGGTATCAGGGGCCAGAACCCAAATAGCCCTTGGAGGAGAATTGGGGGAGATGTAATTGGTCCTGTTTTTGCTTTTTCCTTAAGTCTGAGCCAATCAAAGCATTGTAATCCTGGACCAGTTTTCTGCATCATTTCCAAGATTCCTATTGACTAGATTCTTCTGGACTGTTGAAAACTCTCATGAGTCACTCCAAAGTCTCACTCATGAATCCTCTGTTCCATTTCTCAGGTTCTATGTTGTAGAGGAAAAAAAATATGTTTTTGACACGAGGTTTCATGGGAAGGACTGAGAAGGCTGGGTAGAGGTTGCTTTTGAAAAAAGGAACACTTGGTGTCAGAGTAATGTGTGTTTCATAAAATGTGTTTGGAGCCTTTTCTTAAATTTTGGGAAGATTCTGAGATGTATAGGTATCAGTTTTATCACTGAAGTTTTTGTAGAGTTTGCTATTCAAGCCATCTGGTCTTGGGCTTTGGGCTTCTGGAAGACTTGTGCAAACTGTTTCAACGTCCTTGTTTGTCCTCTTCAAGTTTTAAATATTTTTCCTAATTCAGTTGGGAAGGTTGTCCGATTCTAAGAATTTGTCCATTTCTGCTAGATGATCCATTTTTTTTTTTGGCATCAGGTTATTCATAATAGTCTCTTAAGAGCCTTTGTGTTTCTCAGATGTCTATGTAAACTCCCCTCTTTCATTTCTGATTCTATTTATTGAAGTTTTCACTCTTTTTTTTTCTAGTGATCTTTGCTAGAAGTTTGTTTTGCTTATGCATTTATTAATTGAAGAAATAGCTTTTAGTTTCATTGATCTTTTGTACCATCTTTTAAATTTTAATTCCATTTATTTCCCCTCTAATTATTATTTTTATTTTAGTGACTTTGGTTTATTTGCCCTTGGCTTTATAGAAACTTAAAGTATATAGTTAATATTTTGAACTCATTCTTGTTTCTTAATGTAGGCCTGTATTGCTCTAAACTTCCTCATAGCACTCTCTTCCTTTTTTTTTTAAGACTTATTTATTATTTATGCATATAGAACTGCCCTGTAGCTGACCCACATGGTGCTGCAGACCTCTCCTGACCCGCCCGCTGCTCCCCTCAGCAGTGTACTTTGTCAGTCGGCCTGTTCTGCTCCCCACTCTGTCTCTGGTAAATTCTCTCACCTCCCTCTGTCTTGTACCCCAGTTCTGTATGCATAAATAAGTAAATCTTTAAAAAAAAAAAACTGTTGTTTCTTTATTGATTTCTGTCTGGTTGTCCTGTCTATTGATGAAGTATCAACTTATACCTCCCTATTATACATAATGTTATAAACCACTGTAACCTCAATAAAAAATAATACAATAAAAACAGAATAAAGACATTTACATGTAAACTTCTCTCTATGAGAGGGTTTACAGAACTAATCTCCTTATCTCTTTTCAGTGGAGAAGGCAGGTCTGAATACATGTTTCCCACTCACACTTTCCTTGGCAAACTCCCTAGCTGACCTACCTCTCTTTCTCTCCAATTTCTTTTTTTTTTTAAATTTTTTTTTTTTTTTTTTTTTTTTAGCTAACCTGTTTAATATGGTTTCTGAGGCACGTGGGGGACACACCAGTCATGCCGGGCCCTTCCATGTATACAGTAGTTATGCCTGCTAGTATTAAACTGCTTTTGACTTTTTCTCTTATCAATCTACCTGATGGTTGTTTAATTATTTGCCAGCTCAGAAGAACTCAGAGGGATAAGAGGTGATTTTCTTTGCACCTGAAGTTATTTAAATTATAATCAAATTATGTTAAGTCCAAAAGAAAAGCACAATATGTTTTGGCCTTGTATCTAAAGGTAGTTCAAGTAGTAGGGGACACATTTAAGTTCAAAGTGGTATTTACTCAGTTCTTTAATTTGTATTAAAAGAGACAAAGGTATATGTAGGGATATTTTTGTGTGTGTGTAGGTAATTTTTGACAGATAATAATGATATTAAAATATTTTCGGCCCTCCCTGGTGGCGCAGCGGATTAAAGCACAGCACTAAGAAGCTTAAGCCACTTCTGCATGAGTTCGATCCCCGCCTGCCCCGGAGGTGACCACATGGCGTGGCAGACCTCTCCTGACCCGCCCGCTGCTCCCCTCAGCAGTGTACTTCGTTGATCTGCCTGTTCTGCTCCCCACTCTGTTTCTGGTGAATCCTCTCACCCTCCGCATCTCTGGCCTGTACCCCAGTTCTGTATGAATAAATAAATTAAAAAAAAATTAAAAAAAAATATTTTCGACAGATAATAGTGATATTCAAAATATTTTTGACAGAGTAGTGATATTCAAAACAGTGATATTCAGCACTGAACAACTGGTTCAGTACTGGCAAACAGGACAGCTGTGACCTTACGATTAGAGGAACACTGAAGGCCCCTCCCACCCTATCCTGCCATAGCTAAGTTTTTAACAGCCCTTTAATGATGGGTTACAAATCTGGGGGTAGATGGGTAGGTAGAAGTCCTGGGATTTGAAGCTTTGACCTTTTTCCAACATATAAGGAAATATTTAAGTATTTTATCAAGCTGTATGGTTATAGCAGTAATCAGCTGTTTCTTCTGGGAAAGGGAGTGGAATCGAGGTCAGGAAGGACTTATTATTCAATGTGTTCTTCAGAAACTGTTCAAAATGTTTGTCTCAATTCTATTTACTCATGTACTCCTACAGAGAATTTCATTTTGTTCTGCTCAGGAGATTAGTCTTAAAATGAGAATTTGGTTCTGAACACTTCCTTCTAGTCATTTAACCCAGGCTGTCTATAGCCTCAAAGCTATTCTTTAGTTCCATTTTGCTAGAAAATAACTCCGCCCAAAGCTTTTCTTGAGCCCCCCTGCCTGCGGGGAAGGAAAGCCTGGCCGAACTTCTCTCATGTCACTTAGTCTACTGCCAGCCCCGGAAGGCATCTCCTTTGACTTATCTTAACCCTCTTGTCTCTCCACAGACCAGACCTCACCTCCATTACTAAAGAATACAGGCATCGTTGTGTCTATCTTGCCCAGAAAATAAGCGCTTTTGTGTGTCCATACACTTTGTGTGTCTGTAGCACCTTCATTTCCAGTGGTGCCGTCTGTGCACCTGCACTAATGGCAATGGATTTTGTTTTATTGGCGACAACTCCTATTGTTGAGCATGTACTTCCACCTGCCTAGTGCAGAGCCACCCTCCCACGGAGTCTCCCAGTTTTCCTGGAGGACGTGGTGATACCATCAGTGTGCTCCCTCCCACCTTTTTCAGTTCAGCTTTGAGTTTCTTATGGGGTAGGGTGGAGTTGTGGGGGGATATTCTTGTTTGGAAGCCACTAGGGGGCAGTGTCTCACCTCAGCTACTGTCACAGTCTTTTAAGGTTGCCGAGACAGGGAGAGGAGCCCTTTTCCTTCTGCTTTACTGCATTCTTTCCTCACAGGCCCTAAAGTAGTATGATTTGTATGCAGTGTCTCATGGGGCCCCTTGCTGCAGCATCTCCCTTGACAATATTTGGGCATGAATCTATGGAGGGGCCCAAAGGGGCAAATGGGAGACATGACATTGCTTCCTTCCCATCCCCCTTTCTTTACCGCAAACCTATCTTTTCCTAATCTTTTTTCTTCACCCCAAGGCTGCCACAAGCCATCTTCAAGCAGCCTCTTTGCTTTAGTCTAATCAGAGCCTGTAGGGTCAATTGCTCCTTCTGATTTATCAGTGCTGATTCCTAATGATGGCTACAACTGGGCTCAGGCACTACTGGTCACACCTGTTCTAGTCCTACTTACCTGGCTGCATGGTGATTACCTCATGGCTTGCTTATCTCTCCCCCTTAGTCTGAGGTTTTTGCCTGAGAGTTCCTAACTGTTCAGTATTCGTCTTTGTATCTATAGCATCCAACCCTTGCCTGCTATCTGGTAGACCTTGAAAGCATCAGTGACACAGTCATTCAACACAGATAAATCAGGAAAACTTTGTTATTGCCAAAGGGATGTTCAGGTAGCAAGGAGGGAAGGAAGCCTTCTAGGAGGGAATCCTCTACCTCAAGGCAGCTGTTCAGCTCCATGGGCTGGAGAGTTCCAGGCTTCTAGGGCACTTCTGGGAGAGGTGTGTGAGTTACTCTTATTATGGTCAACAGCAGTTTGACTAGTTACACTTTATTGTGTTTCTACCTATTGAAAAAATAAGGACAAACCATGAAGGGTGTAGTAGGGGAAAGCATGTTGATCAGAACAAGGAAAGGCAGCTGACACCAGGGAGAGACCATCTTACATGTCACATTCCAAATTCAGAGAAATAGTTAACTCAGTGCTCCATTCACCTAAATGTTTATGTCAGAGTTAAAAGTGACAGACTGGGGCATGGATTTCTTCATGTTGGATATTGGGTGTTTCTTCTCTTATTATTTACTAGAAGCCAGTCTGATGTCATATGATAGATCACTGCATATGATGACTCTTCAACAAAGAAAGATAACAAATTATCTAACTACCTGACTTTATTCTCTGAGAAACAAACCTGTGAATCACAGTCAAGGCAGACACTCAACTACTGTGTGAGACAAACCAAGATATTAATTATATGTATTGTGATAATAATCCCTAACACTTATTTCAAGGCATGGCATTTTCAGAAAGTGGAAAAAATAAGATTATGATAGCATAAGTAATCACAGTTATTAGAATTATTTCAGAGATGGGGAAGGACAATTTTGAGAGAGAGAGAGGGAGAGAAAGACATCATGTGGTCAACATGTGGACAATCACAAAGCAGGTAAGGAGTTTTTAATTTCAAAGTGTGACCCGTTTCCTTTAACGGCAGTACCCCTCAGATGGAGAAAGGTATCATGTAATCTTCAGATGAAAACATGATTTCACACAATTTAAAAACTGACATTGCCTACAGTTGCAGTTTTCCTGGTCTGTAGACATAGACGGAGAGATGCTAAATGAGTCGGTAAGTGAAGGGGTTCGTAGCTGGACTGACCATGCCCTCTGGTACCCCCTTCCCTTTTACTTTCCTGTTTTGATTCTAGAGCAGCCAACCTACTTAAAACCCACCAGAAAATCAGTCTCCCAACCACCCACCAGCCCACCCACTGCCATTCAATAAGGCAGCCAGTGCTTGCCGAAACCCCCTTTCTTGTTACTGGGGCACTGCTGTGGGACTTACCAAGCAGGACCAGACAAGGCCCTGCCTCCATGGTGCTTGTAATCGAGGTGAAGAGACAAGACAAAAACAGATGACACAATCTCAGTAGCTGACAGAATGTAATAAAGTGCTAAATTGTGTGGTACAGACAATTAGAGAAGACAGTATATAATAAAGTGCTAATTGTGTGGTACAGACAATAAGTATAATAGGAGTTCAGTGAAGGGATGGGTGAGAGTGGGCTGCAGTCTTCAGGGAAGGATTCTCATCATGTCATGCCACGTTGATCCAGGGCATGATGGGAAGCTGAATATGAAATAGAAGATGGATTCAGAACAGAAAACTGCTCTCTTCTCAATCTGGATGAGGACAGAAAGAGAAAGAGTTCTCTTTCTTGGAATAGAGGTGGCATTCTCTATTGACGATAAAACAGGATAGAGAAAATAAATACCTTATTTTCCTATTGTGTTTTGGAAAATTTCCTCAGAAACTTATAATCATATTTGAAATCAAATATTTAAAATGTACTAGGGGAGTTCAGTGTTGGAAGAAGTCATGTGGTAAATCCTTTTTGCTAATAAAGAATAATTTGGCCTGATAGATAATGACTTACTAGTTTACATAAGATTCCTGAAAGCCAGAAAATAACTACTTGTGTATGCAACTGGTGTGGTTGTTAAGACTTTTGCAAGGTAATTTGACAGTGGGCACCACAAATCTTGAAAATATCATATTCTACAACTCTAGTTTCACTTCTGGGAATTTATCCAAAGGATGTAATCACGGCTGATTAGAAGAATAACTTTTATTTGAAGATAACAATCTCAGAGTTGAGAGACATTGGGGACGATCCAAACACCCCCACAGATTTATAAAAACAGAGTGTGTAGTCATTAAACGCACTGGAAAAAACTATTTAATATGATGGATAATGCTTAGCATCAAGATAAGCAAAAGATGCAAATTTTAAAACTTTTTTCTTAGTTGTTATTTTTAAAAAATAATATAATAGTTTATTTTTATGTCATTTTGTGCTTTTTTCCATCTCACTTGTAATCCTTGTGGGCTTCCCATCACCAAATCACCCATGTGCCATCACCATAGTCCAGTGCACTTCCCATCTCCCACCCCCACCATTTTTGATCCCATTCCCCACTCAAGCCCGGTAAAATGTCTCTGGTATATAGTTGTTCATTATTATTATTATTTTCTCCCCTGGTCCTTTATACTCCTGCTACGAGTGAAACCATCCAGTACTTTTCCTTTTCTTTCTGGCTTATTTCACTAAGCATGATCTTTTCCAGCTCCATCCTGTTGCTGCAAAAGGCATGTGTTTATTTATTTTTGGTTGCTGAGTAATATTCCATTGTGTGTATGTATGACATCTTTTTAATCCAGTCATCCACTTTTGGGCATCTTGGTTGTTTCCATGTCTTTCCAATTGTAAATAAAGCAGCAATAAACATGGGGTGCAGGTGTCATCTTGAATCAGTGTTTTTGTGTCTTTTGGGTAGATACCTAGGAGTAGGATTGCTGGGTCATAGGGAAGCTCCATGTTAAGCAGTTTGAGGAAACTACAGTTTTCCATAGTGGTTGTACTAGTTTGCATTCCCACCAGCATTGCAGGAGAGTTCCTTTTATTCCACATCCTCGCCAACATTTGTTGTTGCTTGTTGTTTGAAGATGTGCCATTCTCACTGGGGTGAGATGGTATCTCATTGTGGTTTTAATTTGCATCTTCCTTATTACAAGTGATGTTGAGCATTTTTTCATATGCTTGTTGGCCATCTGCATTTCCTCTTTGGAGAAGTGTCTTTTTAGCTCTTCTGCTCATTTTTTGATAGTTGTTTATTTTTGTTGAGTTCCATCAGTTCTTTGTATATCTTTGTGATCAATCCTTTATCATTAGTTTTGTGTGGGAATTTTTTTTTCCCAATCAGTGGGATGTCTGTTTGTTTTTTGTAATGTCTCTTTGGCTGTACAGAAGCTCTTTAACTTGATGTAGTCCCACCTATTTATCCTTGCCTTTACTATCATTGTATTGGGTGCTACATCATCAAAGATGTTACTAAAGTGTATGTGGTGTAGTGTTTTGTCCATCTGCTTCCAGGTATTTTATGGTTTCCATTCTTATATCTAGGTCTTTAGTCCACTTCAAGTTGATTTTTGTGTGTGGTGTGAGGTAGTGAACTAGTTTCATTTTTTCACATGTAGCTTCCCAGTTTTCCCAGCACCACTTGCTGAACAAGCTTTCTTTGTTCCATTGTATCTTCTTTGCTCCTTTGTCAAAGATTAGCTACCCATAAACCTGTGGGTTTATATAGGGGTTTTCTATTCGAATACAAGATTCTGTCTTTAAAAAATATAAGTTTGCAGCGCAGAACCATAGACGAGAGCAAAGTTATATGTAATTTCTACTTCTTTATGCTTTTGTGAAATTTCCACATGCTTTTTCACATGATTTACTCTACCATAAAACGTATTAAAATCCTGTGGTTGTCTGATTTAATTTTTTAAAGTCTGGATTGTCATAATTAAAAAACTTTCTGAAGCTGTATTAATTTATAACATTATATAATTTTGAAGTGTGTGTTATTCTAAACCGACTTCTATCTATAGTGCGTTACATCGACACCTTAAGTCTAGTTCCATCCTTCATCATACTTCTTTTACCCAATTTACCTGCCATTCTCCCCCCATTCCTTTTGGTCACCTCTAATTTGCTCTTATAATTATAAAGTTTATTTTTGCTTTATTTAGTTCATTTATTTCTTTTATGTATCAAATACGAGTGAAATTACACAGTGCTTATCTTTTCTCACCTGATTTATTTCACTAAATGTAATAGGATCCAGGTTTACCAAAGTTGCTGCAAAAGACCAGATTTCACCTATTTTTTTTTTATTTATGTTTGAGTATTTGTGCATATATTTATAGTTAGCTATATTATACACACCCATATTCTCCATCTTCTGTATTCAACCATGCACTGGTAGTACTTATGTTGTTTCCAAGCCTTGGCTGATGAGAATAATTTTGCATAGGCAGTCATCATGGGTATTGCTATCCATAAGTATTCTTTTTTTAAAGGATTTATTTATTTGTTCATGCAGAACTGGGGTACAGGCCAGAGGTTCAGGGGCGGCGAGAGGCTTCACCAGAGACAGAGTGGGGAGCAGAACAGGCAGATCGACGAAGTACACTGCTGAGGGGAGCAGCGGGCGGGTCAGGAGAGGTCTGCCACACCATGTGGTCACCTCCGGGGCAGGCGGGAATCGAACTCATGCGGGAGTGGCTTTAGCTTCTCAGTGCTGTGCTTTAACCTGCTGCGCCACCAGGGAGGGCCTATCCATAAGTATTCTTAAAGTGTGGTAGATAGATCTTGGAGGGATTCTGCAGACTGGGGGTGAGGGTGGGGGGACGTGGGAGGGATGGGTTTAGACCTAGACCTAAAGATCTCATACAACAAAGTATTATTCCATTCTCCTTTCAGTTATAAATAATTTCTCTTTAGCAAAATGTATCAATATCTTGTTTTCACAAACGTAGATCAGGGTAGGAATTGAGGGGTGTATGCACACTTTTAAGCCTGATTCAATGTGATATTTAAGCAGGAGAGACTGTCAGAGGGGGTAAAAATTCCAGGGCATAGATGGATTTCTAAGACCTCTGGAATATGAAAAATCTTGCACCCAAACAGATTCAAACACTGTGGTATATTTTAAAGTTTTAATTGGAACAAAGTGATACCTTTAATATAGAGACCACAAGAGCAGAAAGTGCAACTTCTTTTTTTGAGATTATATCAAAAGCCTGAATTATATCAAAAGCCAAAAGGATATCCATGGATAGTTAACCTTTGGGTAAGTGTCAGTCCAGGTCAAATTAGGCCTTGCCTGGAAACCATGCAGAGGGTGTGGAATTATGGCAGAAAAATAAGGAAATATCTGGAAGGCGTTTTGGAATTTTTGGCCCAAGGAATTTTCCATGTCTAAAGTGAAAACAAAACACATTTTCTGTTCTGAGAATGTTGTTGAGAAGTGTTGAAAGGGCCCTTACTCAGAAGTGTTTCAATACAAAAGAATCTTATTTTCTCATCCTGTGATTTGATGTCTCTATTTTCTAGGTTTTTAACTATATTTTTAATTTCAGATCTTAAAATATATATGTTTCAGCCCATTTTAGTTAGTGTTGTCTATTTTTATTTTTCCATCTAGCTTCTCATTTTTTAGTTGGCTCAATGAAAAAAAAAACCACATCAAAGTCAGAATCTAGCTTCCACTTCTAAAGTCCACAAAATGTAGAGGATATCTGTGGATAGTTATGTTTTTGGGAAGTCAAGCATTAACTAAAATTGGGATCTATTTGCTCTCTTTGAAGAACCCAACATACAGAAAGCTTTTGCTGAGAGCACTCAGGAGCACTAATTCCTGGATGGTGCCTGGTCTTCCAGTTTACTTGTGTGAATCAGCTCCTCTGTGCTGGGATTTTTACTGGATGGCATAGAAATGTGCACAATGAAGGGTGAGGAGCGTATAAAAGCAATAAGGTATTTCTGACAAATGGCAGACTGAACTGACAAGGACAAGACTTTCCTCCCACTGCTGTCACACAGAAACTCTACATGAAATGTGGCAGCAATTTAAAATATTTATATACAGCCAATATTGAGAAAAGTAAGGGAAATATGCTAGGTTTCGGTATGAAAAAGAAATTCAAGTCTAAAGTGGCAACTGTAGCTAATGTTGCTGGAACTGCATTAAGTCCTAAAATCTGTATATTAATATTGTAGATTCAAGATATGTGGTCTCAGACCAAGTTGTTTTTTTTTTTTTTTAAAGATTATCTATTTATGCATACAGAACTGGGGTAAAGGCCAGAGGCACACAGGGACTGTGAGAGGACTCACCAGAGACAGAGTGGGGAGCAAAACAGGTAGATCCATGAAGTACACTGCTGAGGGGAGCAGTGGGTGGGTCAGGAGAGGTCTGCCACGCCATGTGGGTCAGCTCCAGGAGGGGATCGAACTCATGTTGAAGTGGCTTTAGCTTCTTAGTGCTGTGCTTTAACCTGCTGCGCCACCAGGGAGGGCATCTCAGACCAAGTTTTAAGGAATACTGGGCTATGTAGTCTGATTTAGGAAACAAAAATACAGGGTGTGCAGTTAAATTTGAATTACATCTAAGCATTGAATTATTTTTTAGTATATTTCCAAAGTTGAATGGGATGTACTTATGCTCACAAAGGATTTATTTGAATTCAGATGTACTGGGTGTCCTTTAACTTACCTGGTAATACTGCCTGTGACAGAATTCTGCACACAGGTCTTGGAGCCCAAAAGAGTACCTTATCTATGAAGAAGATACTAGAGAAAACATTGATAATATGTAAAGAAGCAGGATCGAAGTTTTTACTTTGTTTGGGGCTATGGGACAGAAAATATAACTTACCATGAATGGTTATATGATTTAAATTTCTATGGAAATAGAAATAGCAATCTGATGAATTGCCACACTAACTGGTTCTAGATCCTTTAATATTCAAAATTTCACTAGAAACAAATTGATGTGTTGGATCACATAGGTATCCAATGTAAAAACCCATTCTGCTAAAATGAACTTTTGATAAAGAAATACAAATCAAATGAGGAAATGAATCACTCTTAAAGGGAATCCAAAAATAAACAGGAAATAAGTGACTTTTAAATATCAGAGACATAAAGGAATAGAATGAAAGAATTACTTCTTATATAAAAGAGTAGGTTTATTTGGGAAAAAAAAAGGGAAGAACAGAAACTAAAAATGTACTTTTTGACATTAGAAACTGAAAGGGATAGATTAAATAACCACTCTAGATATCTTGAAAGAATAAGTGAATTGGAAGAAAGAAAGATGATAAACACTAGAAGACAGTACAGGGGAACAGGTAAGAACAAAAATAGGAGGAAATGAGGTTAGAATGTGAAAGCCACACACACATACCCACTCACTCACACACACTGATACAAACAAACATGAAGGAGGCATAAAGGAAAGAATAAAGAGAATAGGGCTATCATTGTTAGCATATAATAGAGGTGCTTAAAAAAGAGACCCTAACCTATAGAGGCCTGAACAAGATAGAAATTTATTTCTTTCCCATACCAAACTGCAGGTATCAAAGTAGAGTGGCTGTATTGCCCTTAATGATAGACTTCTGTTTCAGAATCCTATATACTTCTTCAGCTTTGGCCCTTAAGTCTATACCCAGGCAGGGATGAAGATGGAGGAGTGTGTAAGGATGGAAGAAAGGGCCTCTCATGCCACTTCTTTGAACAGAGAGTGGAAAAGAAGGTACACAAATCATTTCTCAATTCACCAAGCCTGTAAGGAGGGTGGAGTGGCTCCATGTCTACATCCAGAAAAATTTTGATAATTGTATTCTCAAAGAAAATAGAGAAAACTGAGTGTTAGCAATTGATCTCTTTGATATGAAGCATTGTTAGAGGAGAACATGGCTGGAATTTTTAAGAACTTATGAAAAGGTCCTAAGAATGAAAAGCGGAATCCATCCAAAACAAGACAAATAAGAACAAACCAGACTATTAATTTAAAAAATTTATTTATTTATGCAGACAGAACTGAGGTACAGGCCAGAGGGGCAGGGGCAGTCAGGATTCACTAGAGACAGAGTGGGGAGCAGAACAGGCAGATCAATGAAGTACACTGCTGAGGGGAGCAGCTGGCGATCAGGAGAGGTCTGCCAGCCATGTGGGTCACCTCCAGGTGAGGATCCAGTTTGCACTGAAGCAGCTGTGGCTAGCTTGCAGTGCTTCATCCTAACCTGCTGCACCACCAGGGAGGGCCTGAGCAAACCAGACTGTTAAAGTAAAACAAGAATTTAAAACAACTGGAAAGGATCCCCCAGATTAGCCACAAAAGAAGGACAATTTTATTACCAGCACAACTCTTGTCAATCAAAACAGATACTTGGAGACAATGAAATTTCACCTTCAAAATGCTGGTGAAAAATCACATTTGACCTAGAAATCTGAACTCAACTCAAGAATGAGGGGAAAATAAAGGCATTTTCTGGTGAAAAGTTTTGAAATTTCAGTAAGGTGGACAATGATACAGAAGGAAGGCATAGGATGAAAGAAACAACGGTAATCTTCCTGCTCAGTATTCTTGAACTCAGTTGCACTTAAAAATTTGCCTCAAAATACATGAATCAAAAAGTGACAGGATTATGAGGATGAAAGGTACTATGGAAAGCACATAAGATCAAAAGATTGGGGTTATGACCTTTCCTTTGACATTTTCTCAGAACTTCAGTTCGATTAGATATTTCTATAATTTATTCTAACTTAAAAAACTCTCAACTCTGGAGTCATCAGTTTTATGACTTATAATCTTTCTGGATTAGAATGTGACTTTGAATTGTGCTAGTCTTGGTCTTTGCTCTGTCATTACTAGCTTTGTGATCAGGAACAATTTAACCTCTTAAGGTCCATGTTTCCAAGGCTGAGACATTCTATGTGCCCATATTAGGTAGTTCTTTAAATACTCAAAGCTGATTCTTGCCAAATAAGTGGGAAATTATTTTATTTAAATGGTACTGGGTGGATCACAGAACTGTTGAGTGGATTGAAAAACTGAGCTTCAGGATAAACCTGTAGAACTATCCTTCAAACTGAACCATAGATCTAATGAAAAACAGCTGCTGCTCTACAGATTCAATTCTATATCAGAAATGAAACTTTCCAATCCCCGGGAAAAACCCACACAGTTGCTGTCACCACAACACACACACACACACACACACACACAAACCCAGAACTTCTTCTTTGCTCCCTCCTCCCCAGCAAAGATGGAAAGTCAGTGCAAACCCTCTTTCCTCTTGTGCATCAAGGCCTTATGGTATGATAGTGTCCATGATTTGGAATAAATAATTCATGGACCTAAATCATAGCTTCAAGAGAGGCTGGAAACTTGCAATCTGACTCCTCTGTGTAGTGATTATAATCTTAATTTGGATGATTCTCCAGATAAAAGAAGACTAAAAGATGATAGGTAGCATCAATAAAGTAAATACTAATGTTAGTGCTGATAATAATACTATCCAACATTTAAACTCCCAAACTGGTTTGGGAATTCACCAGTTTGTTAGTTTTTCTAGGTAAACCATCTTCATCCTACAGTAGAAGTAAAAAATAAAGATCAACTGCTGTTTTTTTAACCTTGATATGAGACTTAATGTATTACTATGAAACTCAAGCTCTGTTCTTAGCTTATGATGTAGGAGTGAGCTGTGACAGTTTGATAATCAAATCAGTGTCAGTGGCCTTGGAGGTTACTACACTCAGCCGCCAAAGCCCAGTAGGAATAATGACAATGTGATCTGCAGCCTGCAGCTATTATTATCATAATGAACATCTTTTTCATCATCTGAACATGGGCACAACCTGCTTCAGAGGATGTAGGTAAGTGTTACATGAAAAAGTGTCACATATGAAAAAGGCATCTGAGAACCAACAGGGATCTTACAAAGCATAATGTTTGAGTTTCCAGAAACAAACAAACAAAACCTATTTGCACTGTCATAGAATAGAGAAAACATGTAAAAGGAAACAGACTGTTCATTTGACTAAATGCACTGAAAGGTTGGTTAGAAATGCAATAGCAACACTGTATTTATTCACTGGGATAAATGATAGGTCACTTACTTTAAGATGTTGGTCATTTCATTATTATATTACCATCAATATGCAGTTGTGATGTTTGAACTCCAGCTATTGTAGATTCCCATCTCCCCTTGTTCTCAGATGTAGTCTTGGCCCCCCAAATTTCTGTGGATCAAGCTAAAATGTAGAATCAAGCAGGGAGCCTCTCACCAGGTATGAGGATATCTGCTGAACACAGCAGGCAGACATGATGGCCAGATTAGCCTAACCAGAAAGATTACCTTGACAATAAGTTAATTGTAAATACGTAGTACAGATAGTATGATCAGTAGCAACATTGGAGACCTCAGACAGCACCCCTATTGATGCTCCCCTAACTTGTGCCGGACATTTATGCATCCCCAATTCACATCCCCACCAAGCACATTCCCCCACATATTCCTCCACGTACCGCCACTTTCCCTAAATGTGAAACTGGCTGGGGAAAGGTGATACCTCTCCAGAGATGTAGCAACTGTAAGCCTCTCTCTTTCTCTCTGTGGACTTTTGAGTTGTCTTTCCTCCATCTAGTGCTATTCGCAACATTGCTGCTCAGCATGGCAATAAGCTATAATATGTATTTAGAGAATATTCATGTGAAGCTCCAGGTAAGGCTGGCTGAAAAATTTTTCTGGCATATTACTGTCACTTTCAATTAAAAAAAAAAATCAAATCAAGACATCTCATTGCCAGAACCACCTGTGGCAGGAAATTTGCAGTTAATATACCAGGGTTTACATTTGGATTTTTGTTTATGCTTTCTATGCACATGGTGGTGTCTCTCTATTATGTCCTCACCTAACATGTACATGTGTATGTATGTGATGAGTTTCCCTTCTGTAGCATTTGGAGTGGGGATTGATGACTGGGGGAATTTTCAGTCCTTTGGGGGCTCAGTAGGTAGTGTGCTGTTAAGTTAGCTCTTGGAAAGGAAGGCCCTAATTTACAGCATTTGTCAATTGCCAAGGTGTAAATGGCAATTTCCTACCAGGGCCAATTTCAACTACCAAGGTGGTATCTCTGGACATGATGTTGGATGGAGATGCTCAAAATCAGCTCGTGCATAGCTTGTACTGTAAATGCTTGTTCTTAAGGTAAGAAAAGTTCACATAGGCCACAAATCACACCATACAGTTTCATATATTTCAAATTTATAGTATCCCCAAACCAGAACACTAATATGTGTTCTTAAAAGATTTATATTTATTTATTTATGCACACAAGAACTGGTGTGTAGGCCAGAGGTGCAGGAGGTGGGAGGACTCACCAGAGACAAAATGGTCAGATCTACTGAAATACACTGCTGAGGGGAGCAGCCAGTGAGACAGGAGAGGTCTGCTGTGCCATGTGAGTCAGCAGGAATTGAACTCATGCCACAGTAGCTGGTGAAAGCTTGATAGTGCTGGGACTTAACCCCTGCACCACCAGGGGGGCCCAGAAACTAATATATTTTATCTTAAGCAAAGCTTTAAGCCTGTTGTTCCTCTAAACTTCTTAATAACTTCCTAACTTAAATTAAAAGATGGCAGAGACATACCTTCCAACCTTAGTGTAAAGAAAGTGGTGAGACCTCCATTCAGGACCAGAGCCCTGTGAACATGAGTTCACATGTGAAGGGGACTTTCCCAATTACAGAAGGTCACTCCTAACATTTATATGGCACTTTCCAGTGTTCTTCATTTGATTCTCCATTTTAGAAAGAGAAAATTGGCTCATCAAATAAAATAATTAAGTTTGATTCTTCTGGTTCCAGATCTGGTGCTTTTCCAGATTCTCACAGGAGCCAAATTCCCTGGTTCCCTGCTGAAGTCCAGCTCAGATGGGATGTTGTCATTTCACTGCCAGGAAGCTTCTGGCTTCATCATCTCTTTCTTACTTTCGCAAGGGGAAGTTTCCCTTGGCCTTTGACGGGCTTGCTATTTTCAGTGTCTCCTCAGATCACATTCCAGCAAAGGCCCTTCTCCAGATTCTCCAGTCTTGCAGATTGGTTCTGACTAACCCTCCCAATTTCCGCTTGGACCTGTGACCTGTCTTATGTAACCAACACTGGAGAGGTCTGGTCCATGAGAGCTGCCTGACAAAACAGCAAGATCCCTCTCTAAAGATGACATGAGCTGGCCAGAGCCCTGGGTGGTCTTAATGCTAACATTTATCTCTTCTGTTAACAATGTGAATGATGAATTCTGTGATTTCCTTATAGTCTCTGAGTGAGAGCTCAAACCCTGGCCTCATTTAGCTTTAGAAGAGCCACAGCAAAAGCCATCACTCAACAGTTTCAACAGAGACAAAAATGCTGACTGCCTGGGGAGCTTGCAAAGCTTAAATAGCATTCATTTAATGCATTTGTAAATTGACCAAATATATACTGTACATCTGTTGGGTGCATAGTTCTATTGTAAGACCCGAAGACTCTTGGGGTGAAAAGATGGTGTTTGCAGTTCCAATATTTTTGCAGTGGTAAGGCAGACACACACACTGATGGGCATCAATGCATGTGATACAGTGGAGGACAAGGTAACTGTGCCAGGGGAATGGAAAAAAAAAAACCTCATAAGGACTTAAAGCTGGAGCTAAGACTTGAAAGACAATAAATGACACCTGTAGATACATAAATATACATCTTTCCTATGTTCTAATCTAATTGCTTTCTATATAGTAACCTATTTAATTTTCTAACTCCCCCCTGCAAACCTGGCACAGTTTATCACTGTATGAACCTCCATTACAACAAAGTTAAATAATATGCTCAAAGTCATTTAATTAGGTAATTGTGGAGCTGGGTTTGAACCTTTGCCACTAACCTATGCACTATACTACTCTAATTTGCTGTGGTTATGGTGGGGGGAGCATTGGGGATGTAGAGTATATTTCATGTTGAGGGAACAGTATGGGAAAAGACATAAAGGTGTGAGAAAACATGGTATGCTTGTAGGTCTTGTTTTGAATTTTGATGAGAAAGAAGCACAGAAATCATACAGACATCATTTTTCTTTCATGACAGATGTTTTTCTGAAGATTATTGAAGTAGGAATTTATTAATAACATTTCTTAAAATTTCAGTGCTTTTAAATGTCTGCTGTGCAATGGGTTATCCTGAGAGTGTTTTAAATTCATCCCCAGTGGAAACAAATTTCTTGACTTCCTATGATTCCTAAAATTTATTTTTCTTGTTTTCCTTATGACACTTGAGACCAACATTGCAAGATTGATGACCACAGGAGAAAGCATTTCCAGGAGAAAATTCTTTAGCCTAACCGCAGTGGGTATTTCTGACTATGACTGAACTTCTTGACAATGTCGGTTATGAATCACTAATTGAGACATACTTCATCACCACAAGATATGTGACAAGTCCCCAAATGCACATAGCTTAAGTAGCAAAAGCAAAGTACAGCCCAGAGCAGCACCTAAATGGAGGGCAGCAGAGCTAGCTCCACATTTCTTGGGTCATTTTCTGCTGTTAATTCATCAGAGGCTAAAAGCATTCACTCAGCTCTTTCTAGGTCCCTACTGTCATAAAGCCAGTGATAATGATTTAACACTTAATAGAGCATTTACAATGTGGCAGGTATTGTGTTATTTTATCTGTATATCGATCTATCTATTGATAGATCAATCTATCAAATTATCTATCTACCGATCTGTCAATCAATCGATCGTTATGTTTATTAGAGCCCAGAGGTCTTTTATTTTCTTCCTATCATCATATGAACTCACAGGGAATGGCTTCCAGCAGCCCCTTTCTCCTGGTTCTCTGGGTGGAGCAGGCTGACATGTTAGTGGAGCTCAAGTACCTTTCTTTCTCCTTGTCTTCCTTTTCTTTCTGACCATTTTCTCTCATGTGTTTCAGGAGGCTGTCTTGGCTGTTAGAGTTCTTAATATGTACATTAATTCTCTTGGCAAGAATCTTGCCCTTTACATGTTGGCTTCCTGCAGTGCCAATGCATGCTGTGTAACACTGCAGACTTTCCCAGCTTTGCCGCAGTAGCATCTGTGGGGCATTCCTGTTTGAACATTGCCTCTCCCTTGATGCCCACGATATCACCTTTCTTGTAGATGCCATGTATGTGGCCAAAGGAACAGCACCTTGTCTTCTAAAAGGCCTGGGGAAATATAGGGGGTGCCTCTCCCCTCCCCTTTGTGTTCATCATTTGGCCCCTTACTGGAAGATGGTGGTTTGGGCCAAAAGGAAGGCTATCATCACATTTAATTCTTACATTAACCCCATGGAATATTATCCACAGATTAAAAAAATAAACAGAGGGATTAAGAAACTTGCTCCATATCAAAATTTTTTATTTGAGTTGGCAGAACTTGATTTCCATCCTGCACAGTCTTAGTCCAGGACTTGCTATGACGTGACATCTCCCCAGTTCTGGGGCTCTGTGGAAGACACAGCTAGGGACACAAACAATACACTGTTACCAAGGCACAATCAGACATGTATCTGACATATTGTCTGGGACGACAGCGTATCATGCAAAAGTCCACCCCTGTCTTACCACCCTCCTGCCCAGGAAAGGATAGTAGAATGCACATGTGTAAAAATGACATGATTACCACAGTGACATTGAATCAGAATTAATTTTATGAAAGCAATACATCCTTCGCATGGTTTGTACAAGAAGATACAGAATAAAAATCTCAGGACACAAATAAAGATATACACTATATAGGACTTTTTATTTTGTCCTTTTAAATCACTCAGGCCTCCCTGGTTACACAAGGGGTTAAGTTTCAGCACTATGACGGTATTGACAGCCACTGCAGCTGAGTTCAAGCCCCAGCTAGGAAACTGACCCACAAAGTGCAGCAGACCTCTTTGTCCCACCTGCTCAGCAGTGTGTTTCAGTAGATTCACCTGTTCTGCAACTCAAACTGTCTATATTGTATCGTCTCACCACCCCCTGAACCACTGGCCTGCACCCCAGTAATTGTATGCATAAATAAATAAATCTTTAAAAAAATAAACCAACTCAGTTATGGCACTGGACACCCAGACTCTCAGATGGACAGCCCAGTTAGCCTCCGCTGTTCTGGGCTGGTCTTTCATCCTCCCTGTGAGCTTGTGTCAAGATATTGGATCTTATGTGGGGTCAGCATGTTGTACTGGACAGTGATCTAGCCTGGTTCCACAGAACCTGCAGTTGTCTTCAGCCTGTGGAAACCCTTTTGACGCGTGGGGCTGTGAAAACTGTGAGGATCCGCGAACCCTAGGTAAGAACTCACTGCCCCCTACTCCTCCCGCCATTTTCCCAAGGTTGCGCATGGTCTTTTACTCCTAGGTACCTTGGTGCCATCTTTCTCCCTTCCATTATTTGAGATGTACCTCACCACCACAGGGCTTGTGACAAGTACTCAGATGCACACTTTTTTTTCCCCCCTATTTTTCCTCTGAAGTCTTTTTTCTTAAATGTGTACATTTAGTAATATTCTAGAGCTATCTATTGAGTTCTTTCTGGGCTTTGTATGCTTGGATAAGGGTTGGCTTTCATTTGAGTTCATTCAAGAATTGGCAGGGCAGTCACCTAATCTTAACATGTTTAGAGCTTATGGCTACCCCATGAAGAGGGGAGTTTCAGGACAAGAGACTGTTATTGCTCCAGATAGAGATGATAGTGGGAAGACCTGGAGGTAAAGCAATGAGCAGGGATTCTGAGCTGGCTGGGAGGTAAGTAGGCAGGATCAGTGGGGATTGGCTATTGACTCAAAGGATAGTGAGGGACTGGAGATCTCTAAATTTGGGGCTTGAGGAGCTACCTGGGAGGCTCTTTCCTATAAAGAGGGGAAAGTTTAGGGAAAGGTGACAGCCTCTATTTCTTTTTTTTTTTTTTAAAGTTGTATTTATTTTGGGCCCTCCCTGGTGGCGCAGCCGGTTAAAGCACAGCACATAGAAGCTTAAGTCTGTTTCACATGAGTTCAATCCCCACCTGCCCAGGAGGTGATCCACATGGCATGGCAGACCTCTCCTGACCCGCCCGCTGCTCCCCTCA
>NW_004567125.1:25061551-25101719 GCF_000260355.1 Condylura cristata | reverse complement strand
TTTTTTTTAAAGTTGTATTTATTTTGGGCCCTCCCTGGTGGCGCAGCCGGTTAAAGCACAGCACATAGAAGCTTAAGTCTGTTTCACATGAGTTCTATCCCCGCCTGCCCTGGAAGAGATCCACATGGCCAGGCAGACCTCTCCTGACCCGCCCGCTGCTCCCCTCAGCAGTGTACTTCATCTCTCTGCCTGTTCTGCACCCCACTCTGTCTCTGGTGAATCTTTTCACCCTCTGCATCTCTGGCCTGTACCCCAGTTTTGTATGAATAAATAAATAAATCTTAAAAAAAAGTTTAAAAAAAAGATGCATTTATTTTATTCATACAGAACTGGGGTACAGGCCAGAGATGCGGAAGGTGAGAAGATTTACCAGGGACAGAGTGGGGAGCAGAACAGGCAGAGAGATGAAGTACACTGCTGAGGGGAGCAGCGGGCAGGTCAGGAGAGGTCTGCCATGCCATGTCGATCACCTCCTGGGCAGGTGGGGATTGAACTCATGAGGAAGTGGCTTAAATTTCTTTGAGCAGGGCTTTAACCTACTGCGCCACCAGGGAGGGCCTGAGATCCTCTATTTCCTAAAACTCTCCTCTAGAAGAGCCCTTTCCAACTGTCACAACCTCCTAGTGGCTTGAAGATGAACCTAGGGGTGAATATTGATGAAGGAGGCACAGGTAAATGAATGGATTACTGGAGGAACCGTTGAGATTTCTACCTAAAATAACTTTTCTCACTTTTTCAAAAGTGCATTTCTGTGTATATGCTACAATATGCCTATTAGTATAATGTTTTAGTTTTATACACATACTGATGTATTATTCCTAAATAAATTAAAATAACTGGATAAAGGAAGGAAACTGAGAGGTATGGCAGACATCAGGCTTTCAGCAAAATCTGTTCTGAGGTCCAGAATATACAGAGGTAGCTGGGGGAGATACTGCCCTGTCAAGGGGCAACTTTCCCACCCCTTGTAAGAAGCTTTTGACAGTTCTCTCCACAGGAGGTAACAGAAGTGACATATGTTCTGAACCATGGCTCTTTCCCCTTCTATTGGGTCCATACAGAAGATAGCCAGGTCCTGGGGATAGTGAAAATCCCAAAACTTAAAACACGGCTGAATGGGGTCTTGCCTTTATACAAGTTTGGGGCATTTTGTTGTTAGTACCACCTAACATATAGGGAACACATGTAACATTTTTTATTGGTGAGATGCATGAGAGAAGTGATGGAGAATATTGGTCTAAACATTTTGCCAAACGCAAGTGAAAGAAAGCAAGTCAAGGTTGCCTTGTCCTGCCAGCGGTGCCCATCATTACTAAAGCAACAGCTCACATAATCAATTATCACAGAATGATGGTCAAGCCAGTTTTTTTCATAGAACCAACAGTAGTGAAATTTTTAGGAAATTCAGATTGCTGCTAATTATAAAAAGTGAGTTGTCTTATTGGTAATCCAAGGGTCAATTTGGAAAGTGTGGAAATATTCAGTGAACATGACTGGAAAAAGTCCTGTGAAATTCAGCAAAATGGAACATTTGTTTGGCATGGATTTTGCTAACATCTGCAAATACTTTCTTGTTCTCTGGTTTTAACGTAAATTGTCTTCTTTGAAGACCATGGACTCTTAAGAACTAGTATTTTCCATTTACTGTTGTAAATGAAATGAGTTCTCTGCTATCCCCTTTTTCTACCACTTCTCTAAGGTTTTGGTAGTAAGAGTCAAAAAGCCTTCTTGAGAGTGTTCAGTGTGGAGCAGGAATAGAATGATGCATCAAGGCAATATTCCTGAAAACTGAGTTCAACAGACCATGATTAAAGTCAACTTGCAGTTATATTGGCTAAGAAAGTCACACCAGCTGCTAGTAAGTCCCACAAAATGATGGATGTCTTCCTGTTATCCCTACTGCTCTCTAGAATTTATCAAAGGAAAGAGCAACAGAGTAAAGAAAATTGGGGAAAGGTTGAAACCCCCAGAGATTCCAAAATTCTTTTTTGCAACAATGAGCAGTGAAGGCTTAGGTGTCAGTAATGAAGGCTTAGGTGTCAGTAATGAATGGATATTTGTGTGCTGTGCCAGTGTCAGTCCTTGGTACTATAACCAAGAAAGCAGGCAGGTAGAGGGCAGATGCATTGTCATTCCAACCTGATAATTTTCGCCAGTTGCAGCTGAGGGCAAAAATCTTTACTAATATCAGGGAAATCATAACCTAACATCCTAACTCACGAAGGAGGCATAAATGGTGATATGGGATAGAAATCCCACATGGGTTCCCCCGGGAGGAGATGGAGTCTGGCATCCTGGAGCTGGTTCAGGGCTGTGTGTGGGAATCCAGGGGTAGCTGGGAAGGGAGGCAGGAAGATGATCTGAGTCCTGGGTCTGCTGCTAATTTCCTTCCTTTCTCTTTCCTTTTCCTTTTTCTTCGCAAGGAAGCTAAGAATAAAAATGCTGGAACCTGCTGTTTTATTTTTCACTCAAGAAACTGATTAATGAGGGCTGCTGGGTTTAATCAATGGTTGTCTATTTCAGCTTAGAAAACACTATTTTGGGGAGTGGAAAATATTGGCAATCATTCACCTCATGGAGAATTGCATTATTTTACAAGAAGTTAAAGGAACAGATTTTCCTTTCATGTTACTAGTGAACACAAAAGATACACAGGCTAGGATTTTTATTCTTCCACTTGAGTTAAGATTTTTTAATAGTTGTGTGAACTTCTGTCCTTTACGTGAGACTTAGTCTCCTCACCCAAGACATGGTGGTAATACTACTACTTGCCTCTTAAATTTGTTGTGAAAATTGAGCAAGAGTCCTGTATGTTGGATCATTGTTAACTCTCACTATCTGTCTATCTTTTTGTCTTCTCAGAAGTGAGAAAGAGAAGTAAGATAGAGATGTATTTGTTCATAAGTATTTTGATTCAGAGCCTTTGCTCCTGGTTAAATTTCCTGTGGAGTGTTTGCTGAACCCCTACTCATCATTACTAATCAGGAGAGTTAACATCATTCATATTCATTGCTGTATGGAGCACTTCCCACTTTTCCTTGCCTTAGGAAGTAAAAAATGAACAGATAACAAATGGAAGTTTCCTTTAATTTCCTGAAGAGAAGATGTGTAATAATAGTTTGACAGTTTGTCATTTGTAGAACCTGGTCATTGGTAGGAACCTTTGCATAGTTAGTGCAGATAGTCTAGGAGAGAAAGGTGTTCTAGGTTCCCAGAGTTAATCTGATATCTATGGATAAAGTGCACTAAATTCAGCTATTGTATTTGGTCATAAAAACATTCATTCAAGCACTGTACCCATTTTACATCTTATAGCTTCTCTCTCTCTATCTAGGAAACAAGCAAAAGCAAAAGCAAAAAAAAAAAAAAAAAAAAAAAAAAAAAAAAGGGCTCAGTAAAAGGAGCAAAAATTATCTTGGTACTTTAGATAGAAAGGGGATTGGTATAGGAGACTAGTTCCCAAATGATAGCAATGGTGAGGAAGAGTGTGCTGTAGACTGGGCATCCAAATTGTCTTTTAGAACATTGAAGAACTGATCTGCAAGGGAAATGATGGCAGTCAGAAGTTGGAGCCTTCTACTTCTACAGTGCAATGGACAGAAAGACAGGATTAAGAAGCTACCTGCTGCTCTTCAACTGAATTGTAGGTTATAGGTTCTGGTGATCTTTAGTGACTAGCCACTTCTCAGCACAGTGAAGATGGAGATGAGGTGCTGAAAACACTGGAAACTTCTCTTCCCAAAAGAAAACATCAGTAGCAATAGGAAGACAGTGAATCCACTTCTAATTTCCAAATCTCTTATGAGTGCATCTAACTGATTAAAGTGTAACCAGTCCCCTAACTTGGATCTGGAAAATGTAACTTTTGGCTTTTGATGTCTGTGGCAATAAAAGTCACCTGGAAATAAGGCGAGAAAATAATAAGAATAATGAACAGCCATATACCAGAGACATTTTGTGGGGGTGGAGTGGGGAATGGGATCAAAAATGGGGGGGAGGGAGGGAAGTGCACGGGACTATGGTGATGGCACATGGGTGACTCGGTGATGGGAAACCCACGGGGATTACAATTGAGGTGAAAAAAAAAAATGTACAAAATGATGTAAAAATAAACTGTTATATTATTAAAAAAAAAGAAAAAAAAGTCACTTGGAAATAGATGAAAGATACTGAGCCATGATCAACTGAGTTCTACCCACTGGGCATTGAGTGGCCTCCAATTTAATGAGTCAGTAAAACCAAATTAATTCACAGAGGAAAACAGAGATTTTAACATGGCAGAGAAGTGTGTTAAACACTCTACTCAAGGAGTGAGCATCAGATCTGGGGTGAGAATGGGACGAGATGTGGTCCTTGGGTGCTTCAGCGAATTCTAGTTCTTACAGATCTCTCCCAACATGAGAAATGTCCTTTGTAAGTCATAGATGTGGGTTATGTGAATAGAGTGGTCGAGGAACCATACTGTTGTCACAATCTGACATAAGGTCAAGCACTGAGTTTGCAAGATAACACGAGACACAAGAAGATTTCTAGAAGCGTGCCTTTTCAAAAATGGCTTATAATTGTTTTTCCTTCCTGAATGACATTTTAGAACTCTTCTCTCTTCCCCACTCCCAAAGATGGGGCCTCATTGTCCTCTATTGAGCATTCAATGAGAATCAAATTTAATGGGAAGTTCTGTAAAAGAATGTTGTAAATGATAAAGTTATATCAGGTGTTATTCTCATATATATTGTCTTAGGTGTAATGGATATATTTAACATTTTGCAAATGTACTTAAGCATCTCTCTCACATAGTCTCTCTACTAGACTATATTAATCTTATATAATGGTTGTATGTAGTTTATCACTATAGAATATATAGGTTTTTCTGAACCATTTAACAAGTTTCAAAAATCATACCCTTAATCCCTAAATACACAGTCTGTATTTTCTAGGAAGAATATTCACTCGGTATATTGAACTGTGACATACATTACAGAGCTCACATTTTACCCTTTGTTCTCATAATATTTTTCATTGCATTTTTTTTTCTAGCTTAGGAGTCAATTCAAAATCTTACATCTGGAATGGTTTTCTGTCCTTTCTTTGATTTTTCATGACATTGACATTTTTGAAGAATTTAGGCCAGTTATTTTTTGGAATGTCCCTCAAACTGGGTTTTGTCTGAAATTCCCTCATGACTAGAGTCAGCTTATACAATTTTGGGAGAAATATTAAATAAGTGGTTAATGTTTCTTGAGCTAAATAGAAAACACAACCTGACATAGATTCACTAAGTGGTAGTCAGCCCGCGTGGAAGTCAAGGTCACCCTCACCAGCTACTCTTGACTTAGAGTAATAGCACTGGTGACCACAGTAATAATTACCACTTTATTTGGCAATATACAAAGTGCTTTTACATTCTTTTCATTTATACCTTCGATAATCTCACAAGGTAAAAGTTATTTTATCTTTATTGATGAAGAATCTGAGATCTGGAGAGATCCTTACCCTCACAGTGGTATTGGGGGAAGAACCAACGGTCAAACCATCTTCATAAAATCAGGCTGTGCAACATGTGCTTCAGACTCACAGTGGGAGTCACAGGGCCAGGTTGGGTGTTCATCTCACAGAAACAAAAGGTATAAAACAAAAACAAGGGCTTTCCAGCCTTGTAGATTTCACAAAGCAATAAAAATAGCTTTAAACATTGGGGAACAGACATAAGGCTTGTAATATTTTATACTGCCAAGTAAGAATATTAAAACACAAAACAAATATTGTCTAGTATCAGTACTGTTTGGTAAAAGAAAGGACACTTTAATATAAAAATGTAGAAAAATCATAATCCTAGAGTAAAGAAAATTCCTTCAAGCTGGATATATTAGCTTTGTTAACAACTCAGTGTCTTGTGACTTTTCCTGGTTCCGTGGGGTCTTATGGAACTTCTATCCAGAATAGGCCCAGTCTGGGGCCAGAAATTTGGGCACCTCTGTGTCTTTTTGCTCTGTTAGCTTTTTGCTCTGTGACTTGGTACACAACGCCTGGTGGAAAAACACTAGGAAGACCCACACAGTGGGGGAGTGTTTATGTTATCAGCTCTAGGGAATTATGGATGCCCCTTGGTTTCTCTTTCCCCTCACATCACAGCCCCTGTTCACTACTTCCTTTCATATTGCCCCTCCCCCACTTTTAAACCCCTTCCTCATTGGTTTTCTCTAGTTTCTCAGTTCCTTAGCCCCCACTTTCTACAAGTAGATGGAAATTAGAAGGAGACCAAGCAGGACATAATCATTTGGAACATGTAGGAATGGAATAGCTCCTGTTTTGTGTCTATAGGCTCAGGGTTGAAGATTCCAGAAGGAAGCTTCTGTCAGTTATGCTATGCATCCATCTTGGTAAAGAGCATATTTATTTTAATTTAATTTAATTTGACTCTGGTGTACTTATTAACACATTAAATAACAAGATCTCTAATTGTGTCAAATAACTCAGTAATGTCAAAGTACTGATGATTATAAATAATATCCTGCAACATTATACCATCTGTGATGTGATATGAAAATAACTGTGATTTTTCACAGGTGACAAAGTCACAGGTGTTGCTACTACTACTGAAGTGTGACACCTTCAATCATAATTACAGGAAAGGCTAAATTTCCATTAGAGGTAAGTGAAAATCAAGATGCGAATTTTTCTTCATGCTCATGGATTCC
This sequence comes from Condylura cristata, assembly GCF_000260355.1. NCBI lineage: Eukaryota > Metazoa > Chordata > Mammalia > Eulipotyphla > Talpidae > Condylura > Condylura cristata. The sequence continues at coordinate 25,095,021 of NW_004567125.1, read as the reverse complement.
TTGAATTCTATTTAAGGACCCCTTGGGAAGACATCTGTGGAACCCAGATTAAAGCCCCCATTTTAAAGTCTATTTATCCTCTCTCCCTTTTTCCTTATCTTTATTTATGTTTCAATTTTATGACTCATCAGATACCTGCTAAGTGCTGCCTGTGTGTATATTGATGTGCAAATGTTTGTCATCTGCTTTTTGCCCCCATAGCCAACAGTCACTATTCCTGCCAGTCATCAATGTACTTCAAAATTCAAAATTCTGTGCAGATACCAGATACCAGACTGAAGCTTCCTTTGGAAGCTTCATTTGCCTGGGCTTCTGGGTTTCTGCTATATCTTTCTCGCTGGCCCTGACATGGTGATTTTAAATCCTCATATTGGTGGAATCACATAGGGAGTCTTTTAAAAGCTAGGGGTGGGATTTTGTTCTCTCTTTGCACCCCAAAGGAGAAGGCTTGGGATGGGGCAGGGTCCAGACTACACAAGTAATTTGAATTCCTACCAATATCAAGCATCATTTCCTTAGTGATTTATGAGTGCATAATGTATGTTTTACACTCATAACTATAATCATCACCATCATAATAATAGTCATCACCTTTGACAGGTATTTTTTCTTTCCCACTGAGTTCAAAGCATAGCTCCTACATAATCTTTTTTTTTTTTTTTTGGTTTTATCTTCCATTCTAAAGATGAAAACAGAGCAATCATAAAAACTCCCCTTTCAAAAAGTGATGCATTTACTAATAAGGAAATGTCTGCAGAATTCATGTTTTGCAAAAGTATTTTTAAGAATAAAAATCATAATTTATTCATTTTGGAAGCATATTGTGCAAAAGCAGATAAGTCATAAATTCAAAGGGTGGTTTGCAGAGTGCTCATTCATTGCCAGTGATAAGCAATGTTAGTAGTTCAAGAATGTGTGGGACAAGCAGCTGGTAAGAGCTTGCAGATGTGAGACTTATAGTTGAGACCCAGACCAGGATCATGGAATCTGAAACACTGAATTTCAAAGTTGGAAGAAAATTTAGGAGCCTTCATTCTTTACCCCAGGCTTGAATCCAGTTAAGACATCTAGTTGTGGCAAATCATGAGGCCCAGGCACATTTGTTTTTGTAGGTTATTTACACCTTACAAGTACTCAAAATTTTATGCTATAACTGCACTGGTATAAAATTGGCTGTAATCTGGGTTAGATTATATATCCATTGTTATTATTATATTTATTTTTCTTCTGATTTTGAAAGAAGTTAAAATTAAAACCTTTCTGTTGGTACCTAACAAAATCAGGGACCTAAGTATTTGCTTCCTGTACCCAAAGGACAAGTTGGTTATGCTTCTGTAGCCTGTGATGACTTCATATCTTGGGTTTCACTAACTGTCTTCTTAAAGCTTTATAACAACTACATTTTTATTTGAACTAGCTTGAGTGGGTTTCTTTCTTTTTTGTCATAATCAAGTTACAATAATACACATTCACATATTTGAAAATACCTATACACTCCTTGAGATTTGTCTCTTCATAAAATACCCCCAATTCTACCCAAAGAGGGAACTCACTATTTTATAAGCAGTATATATTTGCCAGTTAAGGAATATTTTGATAGAAAATCCTTTCTGAGCTGAAACTTGCCTGTCTGCCTGCCTTCTTCTCTCTTTCTCTCACTTTTCTCCCCTCCTTTCCTACCTCCTTCCCTTCCTAAGATTTTAATTCTCTTATCCCAGTTCTTTTCCTTAGAGTTAGTAGATATCCCTTTCTCCTGTTCTGTATACCAGAGTCTGGTTATTCAAAGTGTGAGCCGTGATCAGAAACTTTGACATCATCTGAAGACTGATGAGACTTGCAGAATCTTAGATCACATCCTGTGTTTACTGAGTCAGAACCTGCATTTTAAAAGCCCCCAAGTGATTAATATTCATGTAAAAGGTGGTCTAGATGTATATTGGAAGGGATTCCAATATAGAAAACAGGTATTGTTACTCTGTATCTAAAGCATTCTATTTTAAGTGTTCTATGTGGATCTCCTAACTAATCATCTTAACCATCTTATTTTATTTCTTCTATTTTACAGATGAATCAGTTGAGACAAAGAGAAAGTGCATAACCTGCTCAGGGTTTTTTTTTTTCCAGTGAGGAAGTGGTGTGCAGGAATTGAAAGCAGGCAGAGTGTCTCTGGGATCTATGCTTATCTCCTGGTGTGAGTTTTCCCACCCTGTCTGCATCTTTTGATCCAGGAGCACTTTTTCATGTCGTTCACTTCCATTTTCTTGCTGTAGCTGATAGGATGAGGGATAGATTCCTGCCTATGGCTAGGCTCTAAGTCGCTGTGCCACCACTTACGATTTAGGTGGTCTGCTAAAGAATAGTAATTAGTAAGCTGGATTTTGTTAAAATGGGACATTTCTAACTCTACAAGGATAGTGTCAAGAGACTCCTAGGCAAAACACATATTGGTAGAAAATAAGACACACCTAGTTAAAGACTGCTATCCAAAATATGCATAGAACTCTAAAATGCAATGATAAAAAAATAAAGAACCTTATTAAAAAACAGACCAAACACCTTAACAGACCCCTTGACAGAGAAGATGTGCAGATAAGCATATGAAAAGCTGCACTACATCATATAACCAGGGAAATGCAAATTTAAACAATGACATAAAGTGAAAGTGCTTTTTCTCATATGTGGAATATAAATAACCAAAGCCAATGAACTAACTGAATGCAACAAAAATAACTCACGGACTGTGAAATATGGTAGTTACCAGAATGGAAGAGGAGAAGGTGGGAGGAAAGGGTAAAGGGGACCAGTCTGGTAGTGTGATGGCTCCTGTGTGCTGAAGGATGGTGTGGGTAGAACATATACACATTTGGAGGTGGGAAGCTATTTGCCTGAAATATACTGGTTTATATACTAGTAAACTAATAAAAAAATTCATTAAAAATCAGTAACAGGGCTCTCCGTGGTGGCGTAGCAAGTTAAAGCATAGCACTAAGAAGCTAAAGCCACTTCCGCATGAGTTTGATCCCCAACCCCCCAGGGGTGACCCACATGGCGTGGCAGACCTCTCCTGACCCGCCTGCTGCTCCCCTCAGCAGTGTACTTCATCAGTCTACCTGTTCTGCAACTTGGTCTGTCTTTGGTGAAACCTCTCATTGCCCCTGTCCCTCTGGCCTGCACTCCAGTTCTGTATGCATAAATAAATCTTTTTTAAAAAAGCAGTAACAGGCCCTTCCTGGTAGCGCAGCGGGTTAAAGCACAGCACTGAGAAGCTAAAGCCACTTCCGCATGAGGTGACCTGGAGGTGACCACGTGGCAGACCTCTCCTGACCCGCCCGCTGCTCCCCTCAGCAGTGTACTTCGTCGATCTGCCTGTTCTGCTCCCTACTCTGTCTCTGGTGAAGCCTCTCGCCGCCCCTGAGCCTCTGGCCTGTACCCCAGCTCTGTATGCACAAATAAATAAATCTTAAAAAAAAAAACCCAAAACGCAGTAACATTGACATACTATGAAACATTAAGAGAGCCAAGATCTGGAACACTAACACTAAGTGCTGAATAGGATGTTGGGGTGTAAAATAAATCATTCTGCACTCCTCTGGATTCTTCCTGGGCTGGATGTGTACTCAAAACTGCCTCAGAAGGATTAGTAAAGGAAAAAATAATCAATTTAATACCATAAGTATGGAGAATTTACATAAATTACATTATTCTAGAGAATAATGAAATGGACTGAGAATTTTTATCCTGCATTTTGGAATCAAAGGCTTCAAAGACAGAAAGGAGAGACTTTACATGACAGATAAGGGGGTGACCTCATCCTTACTTGGAGAATGAAGATGAGGTTCTTGGCAGGAAAGAACGTATTTTACTGATTAGCCTACAACTGGATGAGAACCTCAAACATTCTTCCAGGTCATAAAAGGGAAAGCAGTAAGGTTTTTTTCAACTAGGAAAGGGCAGAAGATTTGGATGTGACGATCTCTTCTTTGACTAGGAAACTGTGAAGGGCTCAGGCAAGAATAGAAACTTCTAGACTTCAGGCCCTTGCTGCTGTTGGCACAAGATAATCTACATTCTTTAAATATTGATCATCAATCTTCCAAGGGTCACAGGTCCTGACTGACTTCTAGGTACCATATCAAGGTGACAAGAATCCTAATCTGGGCCTGCTGGAAAAGTATCTGACCCCCACAGTGTAGAGAATGCAAAATGGTACAGCCAGATTGGAAGACAGTTGGAAAATGTCTTACAAAAGTAAAACATATTCTTATTATATGGTTCAGCTCTATCACTCCTTGGTATTTAGCCAAAGAATGTGATAACTTGAGTCTATACAAGAACCTGCACATGGTTGTTTACAGCAGCCTTACTCATAATTGCCAAAACTTGTAGTCAGCCAAGATGTACTTCTGTAGGTGAGTGGATAGGTAAGTCATTGGGACCTTCAGACAATGGGATGTTACTCAGTGCTCCAAAAAAAAAGGAGCCCATCAAGCCATGAAAAGACATGGAGGAAATTTAAACCCATAATATTAAATGAAGAAGCCGGTCTGATAAGGTTACATATTGTGTGATTCCCTATACCTGACATTCTGGTGAACTAACGAGACAATAAAAAGATCCATAGTCACAAGGGATTAGAGAAGGGGTACAGAGAATTTTTAGGGCAGTGAAAATACCTCTATGATGCTATCATGACGGATATGTATGGTTTTACATTTGTCTAAACCCATAGAGTGGATATCAGGAATAAATCCTAATGACAACTGTGGGATTTGGAGGATAATGTGTCAGTGTTGGTCCATCAGTTGAAACAACTGTGCCATGCTGGAGGGAGCTGTAGATCTTGGGGGAGGCTGTGTATTCTCCAGAGGGTACATGGGAAATCTCTACCTTACTCTTAATGTTGCTGTGAATCTAAACCTCTCTCAAAAAATTAAGCCTTAAGAAAAAAGTTAAGTAGAGCCACCAGAATGCTCATTCAATGGTATTTAAATGAAACAACTTGGAAAGAATTCGCTAGTTGTGAAGCAGATGGGAAGTGTGCCGATGAATCACATTAAAGGTAATTTATCTATAAAAAGGCACTTATGTGTCTGCTATTGTAGTATCTAGACCACCTTGGAAAATTCAAGTTCATTTTCCTCCCTCCTCCATTTCATCAGGAAGCCCTGTCTGTTTTGGGGGAGGGAGTGTGTCTCTCTTAGGTTTTCGTTCGCATCTTCCCAGAAGCCCAGCAACAACCCCATTTTACTTATTAAACTATTAAAGGATGTCCTGAAGGAACTCGGCAGTTTTGTGGACTCCACCCCCTACTCCAGTTACTGAAACTACAACTTCCTGCAATACCATGGGGAGAAATGTGAGAACCCAAGGGCAGAGCTAAGCAGGCATTCTGCAACTTTTGGGGGGTATGTAAGGGAGCCATGTTGGACGCTGTCTTTCTGGACTGTGTGGCTGGTGGCTGGTCATTACACTCTTGAGCTTTCAGTGTGTTATCAGGGTTTTAAGTCAGTGGAGCTGGTAGGATGGTCTAGTTAACTTGTATCTCTGTCTTTCCCTGGGTTCTACCTTTTCCTTTTCCCTTTGTAAATAAACCCAATTTTGTCCCTTTTCTGTGTGTGCCTGCAGTACAATTGAATTTTAAGCATGTGGGTGGGGACCCACAGACAGGAAACCCAGTTCACACTGGGTTGCCCTGTAACAGAACTAGCTTGAATGCTGCTCTAAAGGAGATGGAGTTTTGGAGAATACCTGTTTACTCTGCATACGGAGTTCCAGGACGTTAGAATTTCTCTGCTGCAGTGAGGACAGTGATGAACTTCTCTGCTATTAATGAAGACTCAGAGTCTAAAGGAATCTGTAACAGGGGGATGCTGAGGAGAGTGCCATTGAGAGCAGCTCTGCCTCTCACTCTCCCAGCCCAAGCTTTTATTAAAGAAACAAAAGAACAAGAAAATAGCATGCAATTGTGTTTTTCTTTATGTAGATTAATAAGTTACTGCTGAAAACAAGTTTTCCTGGTTAACAGGGAACATGCGCACAAACCACTACGTCCTCTGACAACAGGAGTCACTTCTGGGAAAGAGTTCTGTTTGCAAAACTTTTAATGTCCTGGAACTCCATATACAAAATAAACAGGTATTCTCCAAAAACTCCAGCCCCCTTTAGGGCAGCAGCTCCCAACAACATTCATTTTATTGATGTATATAGAACTGGGGTGCTGGCCAGAGATACAGGGGCAGTAAAAGAATTCACCAGAGACAGAGTGGGGAACAGAACAGGCAGATGGAAGAAGTACACTGCTGAGGGGAACAGCGGGCGGGTCAGGAGAGGTCTGCCACACCATGTGGGTCACTTCCTGGCTGGGGATCGAACTCGTGCTGAAGAGGCTGCAGAGAGCTTCACAGTAGTGCTCTTTAATCTGCTGTGCTATCACTGAGATCACTGAGGGCTCTCTCGCCGCACCCCCCCCATCCAAGTTCTATCAGGTGAACCTCATCCCATGCATCCATTCATTCTCTTGATACTAGATCTTATAGTGTAGATGTCAGAAATGACTGAATATGAAGGCAGAAATTGGTAGCTACCTTTGTGGAGCAATTTGTAGGGAAAAGAGTGAGTCCTCCATCAACTTCAAAATTTCCTTATTTGGGGCCCTCCCTGGTTGAGCAATGGGGGTTAAAGTGCAGCACCATGAAGCTTGCAGCAGCGGCTTCACCAGGAGTTCAATCTTGGACCAGGGAGGTGACCCACATGGCACAGTAGACCTCTCCTGTCTCGCCCGCTGCTCCTCTCAGCAGTGCGCTTCGTCCATCTGCTTGTTCTGCTCCCCACTCTGCCTCTGGTGAATCCTCTCACCCCCTGCACCTCTGGCCTGTACCCCAGTTCTGTATGCATAAATACCTTAAAAAAAATAAACCTCTTCCTGAGTACCTTCAAGTTGGTTCAGTTTACAAGAGGGTCTTAGAAGGATACACTGGGGTAATGAGAGATAGCTGAGAGGAAGGCCCAGTGCTAATGAGTGAAGCAGATCCCTTAAAACAAAGCTAGTAAAAATCTAGGGATGCAGAGTTTTCTCTGAGCCTGCCCTGGCTTGATGGCATTTCAAAGGAGAAGCCCTGGTGGAAGACTGTCCTCCAAGCTCTGGGAAGGAACTGGTGTGCAAAGTGGCGATTGGCTAGATAGGAGCAATGGAGAGCGACCTGGCTTATTCTGCCCCCTCCCGTGGCTGTCGTGTTCAGGTCAGTACTAACTTTAGCCCTGCTGTCTGCGAATGGGGACAGTCCACTAGTGGATTAAATCCTCCTTAAATGACTGAAAAGCTTTCAGCCAGAGATCATAAGAAAGGAAAGGAAATTATTTCATCTATTCTCTGCCTTGGTGCATGATGACTTCTGGGGAAGCCATCCTCCAGTGTTTTGCCCACTAATAGCACTTTCTATTCACACAGCAGCAATGTCCCAGGAGCTCCAAGTCCTCTCCAAGCATTTTTTTTTTAAAGATTTATTTATTTATTCATACAGAACTGGGGTACAGGCCAGAGATACGGAGGGTGAGAGGATTCACCAGAGACAGAGCGGGAAGCAGAACAGGCAGATCGATGAAGTACACTGCTGAGGGGAGCAGCGGGCGGGTCAGGAGAGGTCTGCCACACCATGTGGTCACCTCCAGGGCAGGCGGGGATTGAACTCATGCAGAAGTGGCTTTAGTTTCTCAGTGCAGCGCTTTAACCCGCTGCGCCACCAGGGAGGGCCCCCAAGCATTTTTTTAAAAGATTTATTTATTTGTGCATACAGAACTGGGGTACAGGCAGAGGTGCAGGGGCAGTGAGAGGATTCACCATAGCAGAACAGGCAGATCAACGAAGTACTCTGCTGAGGGAACAGCGGGCGGTCAGGAGAGGTCTGCCACGCCATGTGGGTCACCTCCGGGGCTGGTGATCGAACTCATGCTGAAGTGGCTTTAGCTTCTTGGTGCTGTGCTTTTTAACCCACTGTGCCACCAGGGAGGGCCCTCTCTCCAAGCATTTTATCAGCTACCCTAACCTGGTATACCTGGAATGGCAAAAGGAAACCTGCATAACATTTGGCTTATTTTCTTTCTGGCTATCACTCTTTTAGCAGAGCCCACAGTCCCTTTGGAGGGAAGAGGGGGAAACAAACCTAAGGACATTCTCATTGTGCACACAGACTAATAGTGCTGAATCTGTGCTGGCATCATGCCAGGCGTCCAACTGTTCCAACTATTAACCACCTTATAATTACCCACATTCTTCATTTATTTGCTTCATTTTAATGTGAAGTAACTATACTCATTTTGGTTTGGGGAAATTGACTCAGATAAGTCTCTGATGACTTCTCAGGATGACTGAATTCTCATATCAGGACACTGGCAAGTCTGAGCAAGTATCATCATATGTTCAACTGCTGACATTTCTTTGTACCTTCTTCCTGCTGCAGTGACCAGGGGACTGACCCAGAGCTGAGACAGACTGTGATGCTCTTTTTTCTTTTTTAAAGTATTATTTATTTATGCCCATAAGAACTGTAATACAGGCCAGATAGGCAGGGAGAGAGAGGATTCACTAGAGACAGAGTGGGGAGCAGAACAGACAGGTCAATGAAGTACACTGCTGAGGGGAGCTGTGGGCAGGTTAGAAGAGGAAGCTGCACCATGTGGGTCAGCTCTCTGGCCGGGGATTGAACTCGTGCTTCAATGGCTGGTGATAGCTTCATAGCTTTGGAACATAATCCCTTGTGCCACCAGGGAGGCCAGACTGTGATGCTCTTAATGAGGCACATTGGAGGGTGAGAGGGAGACATGACTTGAGCTGGAAAGTATGGGTGGCTGACCTTAAGACTTTAAGCTCTCCTCAATCCCACACCCAGTGAAATTCCCATCAGATTAAGCTGCTTCTCTGAAACTTGAACATTTCAAAAAGGGTGTTTCAAATGGTCTTTCAATGGTGCTGGGACATAAATAGCTCTTGCAGAAGAATGTTGCCTCAGTGATATGATGACTGAATCAGCACCGCATTGAATTAGCAGCAATCTGGTTCTCTGGGTAATGGTATGATGGTAAATGAACATTATTACATTTTTACCCTGTGAATGAGTTCTTAGTAAAAAAGACAAATAGCCTCCAGGTGTCTTGCCACAAGATTCAAACAACTGAGTCACTTGAATTTGTTGCAAGACAAGTGGCAGTTTCAAATCTCCTTGTGATTCAGCCAGCACCAGCTTGGATTGGTCCCAGTTTCCACTTTAGCATTTTCTGGAGCCACTGTGCTATGCAGTCATTTCCCTTTCTGTAGAGGCACAATAGGAGGAAATTCTAAAGAAGGAGACAAAGCTGCCATTGATCTCTCTGACCAAACATGCCCCTAGAAAGCAGCTACCCATGCTAGGAAATGCTGTTCTTAAGAGGAACTACCTGAGGATTTCCAAGTCAGGGGCTTGATATTGGGCCTATCAGACAGGGTTTGACTCCCATGCTGACTGCATGGTTGCCAAGTAAACCCCTCTAGAATGATCAGGTTGCTCAGCCAAGACTGCTAAAATGGTGTGAAGCAGCATGGAGTTGAGAGAGTAATGGTCTCTATCATAGCTGTGTGTGGCATTAGGAAGCTGGATCTCTTTGGGTTCTAGTTTTCCATTCATGACGGAAGTTGGGCAAGAGTTAGCATAAACTCAAACTTGAATGCATAGATTGTGCAGTATTTTTTTTCTGCCTATTTTATAATCATAAAGGTATTGAGTGCATTGATGGTAACTTTGAGAAGTTACATTTGTTACTGATGGTAGATTTTAGGGGGCACAATCAGTCTACAGTTTGAGGAATCCCCTAAAAGTCAAGTTGGGTGACAGAACAAGGTACTTGTATCTTTTGTGACAAGTCAGAAGAAGTATGTAGGTATGTATAAACTTCAAAAGCAGTCTAGCATAAGACAAGGATTATTGTTTATTGATGATAAAACAGACATTATCTGTTAAGCCAGGGATCTGAAACTATTGTTGATGTTAAGTGGGCAGTGTTAAAATGACAACTGCCAGGGAAAGAGCTTGAAACAGGAACTTTGGAAAGTGTCACTCTGTCTTAATTGTTGTTCAGGAAAGAGGAATGGTTGGTCTTAGTTCTTTAGATAGGACAGAAAGTGGGTAATTCACTAGGCCTCCAGAAGAACCCTTAAACATATCCACACCCTATGTTGCGTTCCCCAAGGAACTTTCTGATCTGTGATTTCTTAGTTAAGGAGTGACCACAGTTGGTGGGACTCAAGCTTCATAGATGGGCTCACCTGTGGGTGGACATTTTATAGTACTTGAATGAATGGAATGAAGACATATCAGACCTGGAAAGTGCAGTATTCTCATTAAGACAATGACTCAGCCTCCATGGTGGCACAGGGGTTAAGTCTCAGCGCTATGCAGCTCTCATCAGCCACTGAAGCATGAGACGGATCCCCAGACAGGTTGCTGATGCACATGGCCCAGCAGACCTCTCCTGCCTCATCTGCTGCTCCCTCGAGCAGTGTGTTTCAGTAGATCCACCTGTTCTTCTCCCCACTCTGTCTCGTGAATCCTCTCAACCCCTGCACCTCTGGTCTATATCCCACTTCTTATATGCATAACTAATATATTAAAAAAAAGTGTGTGTCTTCTGTGCTTCTATTAGTCTTCCCTTCATATTATAGAGCTGATTTACCACTGGAAGGACTTGTGAAAATAAAACATTTGTTTTTTGCCACCTTGAAATGGGAAGTACACTGAATTTTGCTTTCTCTCCTTGGGAAAACTAAAAAGTAGATGGCTACAAGTAACTGGGTATTAATGGCCTTTGTTTTCACAGCTGCTGAAACAACTCTGACTCTCCTGACTCAATTCATGATAACGCCTTGAAATTACATGTGTCTAAAGATAGGACACACAGGTCAGAGCTCCTGAATGCAAAGAGCCCTTTGTTTAAATGGAATCTGCTTATTTTAGCTCAAAACAGTCCTTGACCCACAAGTGAATGTGAAAAACCCACATGAAAGATATCATAAACCATCATATCTGCATAGTCTCAACAATGTCTACTAGTTGTGTTTGCATTTAAGAGGTTATTTTAGCAATTAATGGGAGGCATGAAAAGTTCACAGCTCTGTGAAGATAGGTACTGAAGGACAGCGAGGAACTGCTTCAGCAGTGGGTGATCAGAAAAGTAGGGGTGGCAGTGGCGTGGGGTTGCAGCAGAGAGAGGTTGAGTTTACTAAATGGTAAGGTGGCTTCTGGGTTATTTAGTTCAGGGAAGAATTCCTAGGCAGGCAAGCTTTCCTCAGATTTTGAGGGACTTACTGTCTTGGGAAGTAGAAAAGAAGTTAAACCTGTTTAGATAGGACAGAAAGGGGGTAATTCACTAGGCCTCCAGAAGAAGAAGAACCCTTAAACATATCCACACCCTATGTGGCACTCCCAAACAACTTTCTGATCCGTGATTTCTTAGTTAAGGAGTGACTACAGTTGGTGGGACTCAACAGGGGGCAGAACTTGGACTTCAAGAAGGTAATCAAGTATTGTGGGGAAGACCTTTAACATATTTGGGGGGCAGATTATAAGGATTACAGCACTTGCAAAAAGTTTGTTTGGAATAAAAAATAATGTATGTCAAGTATGATGTGTCCCCTGCCATGGGATGCATGTAAGCTGTGAAGCTGTGACAAGGACCCCAGCCCTGTGAAGGTCACACCGATGACCTTGAGCTCCATGCCAATTTTAAGAACTCAGTTCATGGTTTGACTAGATTCCAATGCCAGTTGCTCTTGTGTGAGTCAACTGTGAGAAATGGTTTAACAGTGTGTTGGAGAAGAGCATATTTATGCACTAAAACCTCACTAATTTAAAGTAATTGAAAGGGAAGATCATTTGGTTGGTCAAGTCAATTGTGAAATGCCTGGCAATAATAAATGCCATATTATAACTTTCAGGCCCATGAGTGTATGGAATTATGTTTCTCAAAGTTGCCTGATCATGGTCCTGCTTTGCTGAATAGAGGATGATTTGTAATCAGCATGTAAGTGCACCAGGCTTGCTAGCCTCTGCTTAGATTAGAATTACATCATTTGTAATTCAGAGTGTTTGAAAACAGTTGGTCTTTTAAGTAAATAAACAGTTCCTCCAAAATTTCAAGTACATATTTGCTGTTGACTCTTATTTCTGTTGATACTCTAAAGGGAAATTTCTGTTCATCTCCTGTCCAAATGTCCCAATTAAAAAGCAAACAAAAGTGTCCGATGACCAAGTTGGATTTTTGCCATGATAATCCCCCATTACCAAGATTGGATACTAGAATGTTTAAAACTCATGGATGAAACTTTTGATACTGAAAACTAGAAGATATGACAAATAACTGGGTTTCACATTTTCATTCATTCATTGGAATTGTTTATTTTTAATTTTTATTTTTTTAGATTTATTTATGCATACAGAGCTGGGGTACAGGCCAGAGGCTCAGGGGCGGTGAGAGGACCCACCAGAGACAGAGTGGGGAGCAGAACAGACCGACTGAAGAAGTACACTGCTGAGGGGAGCAGCAGGAGAGACAGGAGAGGTCTGCCACGCCATGTGGCCACCTCCGGGGCAGGCGGGAATCGAACTCATGCGGAAGTGGCCTTTGCTTCTCAGTGCAGTGCTTTAACCCGCTGCGCTACCAGGGAGGGCCAGGAATTGTTTATTTTTAATTGTATTATTTTGTATTGAGGTCATGTTAGTTTACAACACTGTATGATTTACAGGTACAGGTCCACACCTTTTCACACCCACCACCAAAGTGTCCCTAATTCTCCAATGGGGGTGTCCATTGGGCCATTCTCTGCCTCTTATATACACATTCCCAATCTCTTGCTCTGGTAGCATCACATCTACAGTCAGATTCTAAGGGTTATTTTTATTTAGTTTCTTTATCTGTATTTCACATATTAATAAAATCATCCAGAATATGCCTTTCTCCTTCTGACTTGTGTCACTTAGCATAAGCCCCTCCAGGTCCATCTATCTTGTCACAAATGGCAAAATTTTCACCTTTTTCATACCCGAATACTATTCCCTTATACATATATACCACATCTTTTAATGTTCAAAGACCACATTTTATGATTCTACTTATATGAAGTGTCAGGAATGGCAAGTCTTTTAGAAACAGAAACAAGGATGTAAATGGGGAGACTGAGGAAAATGGAGAGGAAGTGATAGTGGGAAGGGGTTTCCTTACAAGGTAACAAAACGTTCTAAAATTAATTGTGGAGATATTGTACAAATTTTTGAACACACAGACAAAACACTGAATTTTACCCTTGAAAAGGTGAATTGTGTATTATACAAATTAAATCTCAACAATTCGTGGCTTTGTGTTTAAGTCAGGGACTGTTTTGGGCACTAGAAATAGAATGTTGAACAAGACAAAATACCTGCCCACATGGAGTTTGCATTTCCTTGGGAATCAAATAATCAACACGGGAGTAAATGCATAAAAACATACTTGTAGGAGTGAACATTCTGAAGGAAAAAAGCAGGATAAAGAGAGACTGATGTGTGTATTGTATCTGTGCATATAGCATACCTGAATGCATGTATGCATGTGTGATCTGTATATATATATATATATAAAAATATATATATAAATAAATATATATATATATATAAATGTATGTATGTATGTGTACATTGTATGCCTTTGCGTGCATACACATATTTTCTTCATTTTCATTCATATGGTGAATGGGGGAGTACATTTCTGGAGAATATAAAACTTTGAACAGAGATCTGAATATGCCTTTCTCCTTATGACTTGTGTCACTTAGCATAAGCCCCTCCAGGTCCATCCAGATAACTGGGGTATAAGTATGTTTAAGGCAATCAAGAACCCTAATGGAGGAAAATTTTAACATCTATGACCAAGAAGAGGAACAGGGAGCTAGTAGGAAATACATTTGGAGAGGTTGGCAGGGGTCAGGTCACCTAAATAAAAGCCATGATAATGAGAATTTTTTAAGAGCTCAATTTTAATACTCACTAATACTCACTACTAACTTTGCCCAACTTATTGCACAACCCACAAGTCCTTTCCACAGCATGATCTTGTCCAATGCTGACAACAACAGGAGCAGTTGCCACTCATCTTCTCAGCCTGTGAATACAAAAAGTGTGGGAAATGGTGTGTAATTACTCCATGACTCTACTTCTCACTGTGGCCCATGTCTTGTAACGCTCATTTCCTCTATTCCTAGGAAAGTATATGGTGCAAGACACAGGCCCAATAAATTTTTATTGACCTCTTTGAGGTCACCAGTGAATGGACAGCCAAACCAAGACTTCAGTTTTCTAGCTCATTCCAAGTGCCTTTCTCTTTGCTGGCTCGCATGTGGTGCTCTTCCCTTTGAATCACAGAATGATGAGAATGACACAATCTTCAGGGGTTACTATCCCTGGACATTTACAACCTCTAAGACCTGCAAATCTTTTATCTTTTACCTTTTTATCTATGTAATAAAGTAGTTAAGAAGTTGAATACAAAAACTGAAGTGACCCTATTTTTTTTTTAGCTTATGTCCTTTTGACAACTAGTCAGTCTGAACCTCAGTTTTTCCTTTGCAATTGGAGACATAGCATAACTGATCTCACACACTGTTTTTTGTTTTTTTTTTTTAAAGATTTATTTATTTGTACATACAGAACTGGAGTACAGGCCAGTGGCTCAGGGGCGGTGAGAGGCTTCGCCACAGACAGAGCGGGGAACAGAACAGGCAGATGGACGAAGTACACTGCTGAGAGGAGCAGCGGGCGGGTCAGGAGAGGTCTGCCGCGCCATGTGGTCACCTCCGGGCCAGGCGAGGATCGAACTCATGCGGAAGCGGCTTTAGCTTCTCAGTGCTGTGCTTTAACCCGCTGCGCCACCAGGGAGGGGCCTCTCACACACTGTTTTGACATTTGGGGTTTTGGTCCAGGACACAGGGCAGCACCAGGTCAGTGAAAGCCTGCCACAGATGTTCCCTTTCACTAGCGGCACACTAAGGCCCCGCTCCAGGGTCCACTCGCTGTAGAATGATGGCCAGGAAGGCAAGAAGTGAGATAATGGCTTGTCAGTGCTTCTCAGCACAGAGAATTGAGGATGTTAGTCTAGCAGGACAATTGGCTGGATAAATACCAGCGTGTGCACAGGTGGAAACTAGGGTTGATTAACCCCTGAGTACTCTACACTAGGATCAAGGGGTGGTGATTATTGAGTCTCCCCAAGTACAATATTTCATGTGGGTTTCTGTGGTCATTATAAAACTCTACAAATGGGCCTTCCCTGGTGGCACAGCGGGTTAAAGCACTGCACTGAAAATCTAAAGCCTCTTTCGCATGAGTTCGATTCCCGCCTGCCCCGGAGGTGACCACATGGCGTGGCAGACCTCTCCTGGCCGGCCCGCTGCTCCCCTCAGCAGTGTGCTTCGTCGACCTGCCTGTTCTGTTCCCCGCTCTGTCTCTGGTGAAGCCTCTCGCCGCCCCCGAGCCTCTGGCCTGTATCCCAATTCTGTATGCACAAATAAATAAATCTTTAAAAAAAAAAAACTCTACAAATGAAGGCTATTTTTACCAGGTGATCATAGAAATTGATCACTAGAGATTGGGGAGAACAGTATGGGTCGGGGTGAAAGCCATCAGGAAAAAGAGCCATTTGCTTCTCTTCTCTTCCCTTCCTCTCTTTTAGGTTTTGGAAGAATCTGCAATCTCTGGTCTTCAGGGCTGTCTCATCTCCTGTTAGCACTACTGTCACTGTTGCCAGGTAACTACAGGGTCCCAAGGTCTTCTGTGGGAGTAGTCTGCCTGCTGGTCGTGTGGCTGGGAGGAAGGTGCAGGGAGGCAAGGTCAAGGCTGAACTGAAAGAAAGCCATGGTGTGTGGACACTCACCAGGGCCCCTGAGAACTCCTCTATGCTTATGGGAGAAGGGGAGACCTGAAAACATGGAGATACCAAGGATCTCTTTAGCACCTCCTTTTCCCAGACCTAATAATTGCTGGCATAATAAAAAACCAATAAATGTAAAATATCTTGGTAAAGAAAGATACAATCAGGCTGCTTCTTTTCTTTTTCCTTTTAGAATAAGCAATTCCTCATCAATTCCAGAAACACACATGCTGTGTTTGTGACTGTTGGACTGAACTCCCCCATGCAAAGTTTCTCCACCTCAGTGATCAAAGTCAGGTGCCTTGGACTCTTCCTGTTAACTTTAAGAGAGTTGTTACTTAACTGTGCAGACACCTCTTGCAGTGCTGCCTTTTGGTTTATTTTTCTCTCACATATTAAGCTCTGATTCCCTTTCCAAATAATGTGCCAATGTGAGAGAAGGAGCAGGAAGGAATGCAACAGAACAACTGACCACCAGCATATTGCATTGTTCGATTAAACACTGAGTACCTCTCTGTCTGCGTGTGGGGGAATAATCTATTTCACAGGCAGCAGCTGGGGTATCAGCTGGAAGGGACCTGGGGCTGATCCAGTGTGATTCTCTATTTCAGGGATGAGGAGCAACCGAGCTCCTCAGACCTTATTAAGTCTTCAGACGTGAGATCTTTTAAGAATGAAAGAGAAGAGACTGTTGCTTGAATTGTCTGGCTTCCACATCTTTCAGTGTCCTTACATCTTACCTTCTACCTCTTGTCCTACAAAATGCTTCTGACACTGTCTCACAGATACTCAAAGTGTTGACAGCTTCATTCTGACCCAACCCCCTCAAAAAACTAGCCATCCATCTCTGAACCAGTTTCCAACCTCATATTTGGTTTCAAGGTCCTCTACTAGCTTATTCTTGTTAAGTGATTGCATCATTGCATAATCTATCTCTGTCAAAAAATGCTAAAAGTTTCACCTTGATCTCTCTATTCCTTCATTTCCTGATGCTATAATTTATAATCACCATTTTTGATGTTTCATGCAGGCTTGACCAGAAGTGGGTACCCAGAGGGCATGTGGCATGGCCCACAGAGATTGGGAAGTCTTCTTAGGTGTCAGAATCATTTTTAAAGGTAGCACCAAACAACTGACCTTAGAGAAACCATAGTCTCATTGAAACTGATGCTAAATCTAAAATATATTTAATTATACTTTATTGTAAAATATTTGTTTTCTAAAGATAGTAGAGGCTATTTATGTAGAGTTTTACTCCATGCATTTCCTGACATTTATGCTTTACATATGTCACATCACAACACTATCTGCATATATATCATCAGCAGCACTCTTAGGAAAGTATCATTATCTCCATCAGAGGCAAGAAGAAGTACGTTTCAAGGAACATCATACGCAATGTCTTACAAAGGTGGCTTGTCAGAATATCAGGCTCTCTCCCTGAACAGAACAGTTTTGTTGGCTTGACTGTCATCTTAGTAGATGTGAATATAATGAATTGACATTTTAGTTTGAAAAAAGCAACTACTAGTTCTCTGTTGCTGTATAACAAACTTGTCCCCAAGTTTAGTAGCTATGTTAGCATTTATTATTATTATGTCACAGGTTCTGGAGTCAAGAATCTGGGCAATTTATGGGACTATGGTGATGGCACATGGGTGAAGTGGTGGTGGGAAGTCTACAGGGATTATAACCAAGATGAAAAAATACACAAAATGAAGATGATGTAATACACACACACACACACAGGGGTAGAAAATTAGGGGTAGAAAATTATATTTAAATTTATTATTCTGTGGTCTACACAATGGCAAAATCACTAGTTGAAACAGTGTCTTAAAGCCATTGCTTAATTAAATTGCTGACATTACTTAAAAAACAAAAGAATTTGGGCAGTTTACCTGGGGTCTCTGGCACTGGATCATACAGTGACACTTTGGGCTTCAGTGGGGCTATGTCATCTCAAGTTTTGAATGGGAAGGATCCACTTCTGAACTCAAGGGTTGGCAGGAGTGAAGTCCTCACTTGCTGGAGAGGTGGGCCTCAGTTTCTCTTTGTTTTTTTTGGTTAAGAATCATTTGATGGCCCTCCCTGGTGGCGCAACGGGTTAAAGCACTGCACTGAGAAGCTAAAGCCACTTCCGCATGAGTTCGATTCCCGCCTGCCCCGGAGGAGACCACATGGCGTGGAAGACCTCTCCTGACCCGCCCGCTGCTCCCCTCAGCAGTGTACTTCGTTGATCTGCCTGTTCTGCTCCCCACTCTGTCTCTGGTGAAGCCTCTCACCGCCCCTGAGCCTCTGGCCTGTACCCCAGTTCTGTATACACAAATAAATAAATCTTTAAAAAAAAAAAAAGAATCATTTGAGATAGATTGATGTGACCACCAAATATATCAGTTCCTAATCTATGGAATCTTCAAATATTAACTTTAAGAAGTAAAAACTAAACAGCTTCAAAATTGAGGTAGAATACATATAACACAAAGTTTATAGTATGGTCAATTGTTACTTGATGAGAGTAAAGTTTTGGTGATGAGAAGATGATCCTGGACCTAAGGAGGCCCTAGGTGCCATCACAGGTGTCCTTGTGAGAAATAGGCAGAGGGAGGTTAATCCCAGGAGCAGGGAGCAAACAGGTGCAGCCCAGGGCTGCTGGCAGCTCCTTGAAACAGAAAGAGGCAGGAAAGACACCCTGCTAGAATCTTCAGAGGAAGTACCGCCCTGCTCACAACTTGATTGTGGCTGGTGACTCTGATTTTAGATTTCTGGGCTCCAGAACTGAGAAAATACATTTCTATTGCTTAAAACCAACAAGTTTGTGGTAATTTGTTACAGCAGCCATAGAACTGAGTACGTGAATACATTGTCCTCACTCTCTTGCTTTATATATAAAGTCTGAGAATCTTCCTGAGTCTGCTAGTCCTCTCCCTTTTTTTTTTTCTGGAGAAGCCAACTTGATAAGCTATGAAAAGATAGCTCAGAAATGGTAAAAGGAAGAAAAGAAAGAGGGAGAGAGGGAGGGAGGGGAGGAGAAAAGAAGGGGGTAGGGGAAGGAGAGATGGAAGGAGGGAGGGAGGAGCTGCCTCTCATCGGGCATCTTCCCAAATGGTGGTTTTGAGATAGGACCACTCCTGGGATACCACAGGACTCAAGGGCAAAGTTATGTTGTAAATGAGACTGTAGACCTGGACAATGGCTCCCAGAAGTTTCCTTCTTCCCTCCTTCCCTCCTTCCCTCCTTTTTTCTCTCCCTCCCCTACCCCCTCGTTTCCTCCCTCTTTCTTTTTACCATTTTTGAGCTATCGTTTCATAGCATATCAAGTTGATGGCTACAGGGGAAAAAAAAAAAGGAAATGGGAAATAGCAGACCCAGAAAGAGTCTCAGACTTTAAGATCAGTGTGGTTCAGTCCGGAGCTGCAGACACACAGCCTCCAGGGTGAGGTCACCCTGGAGTCTCTTTCCTTGCTCTTTTGCTAATCAGTAAACTTTGACCTTTATCTACCCTCACAGGTGTCTGCAGAGCCCTCTTTTCAATCTTGAACAAAGTCACAAGAGCCCTTTCCTGGGCTTGGGAGTAGGGCCTCTCTGTCCATCCCTCTGACTCCTGGCAGGGGGAGCCCTGGACAGGGGCTGGGATGCTTGCTTACTGGCCTGCTTTGTAGGGGACGGCAGGCTCAGACCTGATACAAGGACCCCACTCCCATTTCCAGTGTCATTTTGCTTCATCAGCCTGAACAAGCAAGAAGAGCCCCAAGGAAAGAGAACAAGGTGGAAGTCCTCGTTGAACTGAATCTCAGGTGTAACAGTCCGCTTCTTGGTGTGTTCTGTGACTCACAAGTGAGTTGCATGGCTTGGCCATAGCTCAGAGGAGGGGCTTACCTGCAGGCAAGGCTATTTGGGCTGAGGTCCCACCTGACTGCCTTGGAAACAGCCATGCAGCCTCCTCCAATGTTTGGTGTAAGGCAAGGAGGAAGCCAGAGAGCAGTTCAAATTGCAGACGGGCCTCTGCTGAGAATTTTTGACTCTGATGGGTTCATCTGCTCAGGCCACGTTAGTCCGGAGGGCTTCCATTAGGATGACTGTAGTTCCTGTAGGCTCCATTCTGATTCATTCCTCTTTGCTGGGGAAAAAGCCCAATCACATAGCCTCTACCTTTTTTTTCCACCAACCTTAAACCTTGCATCTTTCATAGACTGTCTTGATCAAGTGGAAGTTTTATATAGATGCCCAAGATCCCAAATATAAACGTTTCACCTTTGTCTTCTGTGAAAAGGAAAACACAAGACTTGCACAGAGAGACCCCATCTGGGGCTTATAGAGGTGGTTTATTTATGAGTGACTTTGTTGCTGGATTTATGATGAAGTGAACAGATTACTGCCTTAAGCTCTGCCCATCTGGACAGGCACTTTCCACTAAACAGCAGAGTAGATGAAGATTATCGTCAGATTCTCCCCTCTCCCCTGGCCTCTAAATTGGAATCCTTAGCAATCTCCAGGTACTAAATCCATGGCACTGTCTCATGCCTCCTGGGCCCTGTATTGCACCCCAGGATTTTTGTAGTATGCTTTGCTCACCTACTAAATACTAACCATCCAAAGAACTTGATAAAAATGCAGATAGATATTCTGGCCCAACCCAGTTCTACTAAATTCATAAAATCTGATGTGGGACCCAGAAACCTATATTTTAAATAAGTTTCTCAGGCGATTGTTAGATATAATAAAGATGGAAGTGCTAACCTAAACCCTATTTCCTCAAGCAGTTTTCAGAGCTATTTGTAAATGCTATATGATCTCTGATTTTTTTTTAAACAATCCAGTATTTCCTATTTAGTTGTAATTTTACCACTGTTGGCAGGCAGGATTTTGAATGCTAAATGTACGGCCATTTAAAATTTCAGTAATGGGTTTTAAAACATTTTATAGTATTTATGGTAAACTATACAATTTTATTTTTTAGCAGTCATGTAGATTTCCTTTTTAATAAGTGATTTTAAAAGAAAATATATAAAATAAAAATGAAGGATGATGCACACATATATTTAAAAAATAAAATACGTTAAATAAATACTAGTATCGGTTGGCTATACACCTGATGGAAACAATAACAGGCAGAATCAAATGGCTAAAACTGGGGAGTCATTCTCTTAACCTGCAGGAAATCTCTCTTCAGATGTCCTCATGGAAAGTGGAGGAGGCATTTTAGGGCAGAAAGGCCCTTTGTAGGTCACTGTTGTGCAAGACAGACGCTGGTAATATGTTTCAAACATGAGGCTGGCCAGCACGAAAGGCTATACCTTGAGATGTGTTTCTGATGAATATAGAAAAGAGCGAGAGCAATAAGTAGAGACAAACAGGTGCAATAAGGCTGAAGAGAGGCAACGTATTGGTATCAGGGCTGGTTGTTGGTATGCAATGGAAACGAAGCCCTTCCCTCCTCACACCTCCCCTTTTCTCTGTCCTGGTACCCTGGTTCCTTCCCTCCCTCCTTCCTTTTCTCCCTAATCTCAAGTACTGCTCTCTGAATTTCCATTAGTTTAAAGCTACGCATGAGCCATGTTATCCCAAAACAATAGATTTCAGTTTCTTTTGGATTGAAACATCTTACTATAAAAATAGCTAAAGGATATCTTTTCTTGATTTGGAGGTAAAATATGTACTTTTATTGTCTTTTACAAATTCATAGAAATAATTTTTTCTTAGCTGTAGATATTTATAATGCTTCCTCAACAATGTAATGTAACATGTTAAAATATTGATGATTAAAATTGGCTTCTTAAATATACACTGAATTTCAACAACTTGGAATAAAGAGAATGTAAAATACCTGATTAATAATTTTAAAATATTGACTGCATTTTAAAATGAGAACATTTTAGCTTTATTGTGTTAAAACACACCATGCAAACTATATTTACTGGTTTCTTTTTACACGTTTTGATGAAGCTACTAGGAGATTTAAAATAAATAGATGACTCATACATTAGTGTTTCACAAAGTTCTATGAGCAGCATTACCTTCCAAAAATACTCAGTTCAAACTATATACCAGGCACATTTTATGGGGGTGGAGTAGGGAATGGGATAAAAAAATGGGGGGGGGAGCATAGTGCACTGGACTATCGTGATGGCACACGAGTGATTTGGTGATGGGAAGCAAAAGGGGATTGCAACTGAGATGGAAAAAGGCACAAAATGATGTAAAAATAAACTATTATATTATTAAAAAATACTCAGTTCACTTTGCAATAAATAGTGACCTTTTATTAACTTAACACAAAAGTGATCCTAGACCCTGAATCTCCCAACTTCCTCTGAGTGCTGACAATGCACAGTTGTAATTATTTGGTTCCTAACTTGGCTATTTAGGTCAATTCCCTTACCTCCTTAGTTAATATTAGTAGACTCTATTATAGAAAGATCGTTTTGGTCAAGCCTAATTCTTACAAAACCATAGCTTATAATGAGACAACATAAAAAAAATGCATGGGAAAGTATTTGGATCAACTACAAAGTCAAAAAAAATGTGTAGGATTATCAGGATATTAAAATACACTTACGACAAGTTCAAGGGTCCTTAATTTTTTTCCCTATGGTTTGTTGGTGAGAAATCTTTCAATTTTTCAACTCTTCTTAGGTAAGATGTTTGAACTTCATATGATTCTTTTAGCTGTAGATATCACATACTTGGCATTCAAAATCATAGTCATCATCATAATGATAGAGTTCTTTAGCCTCTGGTCAATCAATATCCGTTGATGAACATAGTGAATCAGATCATATTGTGACTGACTTGCTTTTAGTTTACTCAAATCTGAAACCAAGTTAAATAATTTGGTCACTCTCTTAAACAGAATTTTGATGGCCTCAATAGAATTAATCTGCTAGTCTGCTGATGGTGAGTCTGCATACAGTCCTCATTTTACTGCAGTGTGGTGAATACCGGTGCTGGGGGCAGACCTGCTTACATCTCTTCGTTAGTTTCCTTTCCTTGTACTCTTGACAGTAGCCTTTGCTCTGCTGGCTTTTCTTCCTTAATGCTCAAGCTGTAGCCAACTCTCTGATGCTCCAAGGTAGCCTCAGATTTGAGAGATGGGTCACTCTGAGGCATGCCCCCAGCCTGTCCCAGTCCAAGTCTATACCCAAATGCGAACCCTAGCTAGGTGCCTACCCAATGGCTGTGCTTGTCTTAACCTGTCAAAATTCTTAAGACAGTTTGTACCTGGCTCCCCATGTCAGCGATGAAGTTCCAGCGGTCAACAAACCAATGAATAGATAGCAAATGGATACTGGAATGCAGCATCATAAGTCTGGGGTCATTCTTGAATCTCCCAGGTAATTAACTCCCTGAAACACTGAGCTTGAGCTTGGCATATCATTTCTTATCCAACACATTTGGGACTATCTGAAACACAGGACAAATAGTCTTGTCACAAAGTTATGCTGGTGTGCATATATATATATATATGTATGTATGTATGTATGTATGTATATACACACACATACACACACTCACACACACATACATATACACACACATGTATATTAAAGATTTATTTATTTGTGCATACAGAACTAGGGGGTATAGGCCAGAGGTGCAGGAGTGATGAGAGAATTCACCATAGTCAGAGCAGAACAGACAGATCAATGAAGTACACTGCTGAGTCTGGAGCAGTGGGAGGGACAGGCGAGGTCTGCTGTGCCATGTGGGTCACCTCCCTGGCCAGGGATAAAACTTGCACTGAGGTGGCTGCAGTCAGCTTTGCAGTGCTGCGCTCCAATCCACTGTGCCACCAGGGAGGACCCTGTGCTGAGATTTAATCAACAGAAAACACTACTTAACATAACATATGTGCCAAACATTTTGAGGAGTCACTGCTAATAAATCCAGCTTTGATATCTGAACATCTATTATGAAATTCATTTGCTTCACTTGGATCTATAACATTTAAATCATTTACACAGCAGGCTATGGAAATATTAGATATGCTAGTTTCTATATTCAGGTGATATCCCCCATACATTGATATACAAGTTCCCGGAGTGACCTTTCAACTTGGCTACATTAAGCAGGGATGGCTTCACTTTGTGATTTCTAGTAAGCTACAATAACATTTGCTGTCTATCTAGCACTCCAGCTGAGGCATGCATTGCATGCCTCTCTTTTTGGAGCTGCCAGGGTTAATGATCTTGATTCTTGTGGTTGCCATCTTGTTTTTGTCAAGAATCCCACAGGGCTTCAATTCATTCATTCATTCCTTGAAGTACAATAGCACATCTTTATCTGTCAGTCATTACAAACATGTAATGTTCAGTCCCTTATAATAAAACTTATGCCTAGCCCAGATGCTTCTTAAGGACCGTTGTCATGCATTCTTAAGTTCTCTGCTAACTTGGCAAATCTGAGAACACTTTTGCTGAAGTTATCTTCTCCTGAAAGATTTTGGCCAAAATATTTAAATTCTCTTGATAAAGTTTTAACATTAGATATCAGGGGAAAGAATTTGGAGTGGGTGGCTCATCCTTCCCAGCTCTTAAATTCCCCCCATCTAGTTGTTTCCTCACTTGCTCTTTTTTTATTTATTCATTTAAGAAATGATTATTTAGTGTTTACTATTGGACAGGTTCTGTTCAAGGCACTGAGAACACAGCAGGCAAGAGGATTAAGGAAAGCCTAAGCATTGTAGTGCTGTGTGTGTGAGAGAAAAAGCAAGAGCGAGAAAGAGACAAGAGAAAAAGACAGAGACAGAGAGAATGCATTCCTGCTTCTAATTTTATGTGATTAGTAGATGTAGGCCAGCAAATACTATTCTGGAATAAGATTTATCAGGATTGCACTGATTACCTTATAGCTAAATTACCCTGAAGATGGAATTAGTGTTTTCACAGAATACTGGTTTGCATTCAGGGAATATATCTGGGGAAGTCATCCATGTCAGTCAATAGTGCTGATTCTTTCTAAATTAGTCTTTTGGAGCTCTCTCTTTCCATCCCACTGACAATAGCCTAGTCCATCCTTAGTCTGCTTATCCTTGGGCCCTGTCAATAATTTCCCCACTTGGCTTAAATTCTTCCTTCTCTAGCAACACAATCCATCCTCTAGACCACATGGCACTAGCAGACTTGAACAATCTACTTCAACTGAAACCAAGGCTCAGAGAGGTTAGGCACTGCAATGGGGCCAGATAGGAAACAAGTGACAGTGATAAGAATACTAGTGTTTCTCATGCAGGTGTTTTTCAAACTCTGATTTGTAGAACTTGGAAATCTAAGGATGTTCTTGAGGGCTCGCTGAAGATTTGTAAAATTTGTGTTTTCTTTCTTTTATATTATATTCCATTACCATAAGCTGCTAGATCACCTCATTACTAGAAACTGTGACACCTTTTCCAGGTCCGTACAGTAATGTCCACACCAGGTAAAGCTACTTTAGGGTTGTTACGGCTTTTGAAAAAAGGGCAATAGAGGGTTTTTTTCAGCAATGGTTTCAAGAATCTGATCTGGAAGACTTTTTCATCTTTTGAGCTCTAAGGACACATTTTCACTGAAGTTGGGGGTTTGCCCTATTTTTTAAATTAAATTATTTTGCTTGAGAGGACATTGGTTGACAGCACTGTGTATGTTTTAGGAGTAGAGGCTCACACTGCTTCAAATGCATGCTGTCACACCAAAGTACCAGTGACCCTCCACCATAGACCTTTGGGTCAATGTCCACCTTTTCCCCTGTCCCCTCTATACCCTCACCCTCTGGTAGCCTCCGTTCTATAGATTTCAGGTGTTTTTTCATCTACTCCTTTGCTTTGTTTCCTTATATTCCACATATGTATGAAATCATCTCATATTTGTCTTCCTCCTTCTGACTTATCTTAACATAGTCCTACAGTTCTACCTTTGATGGTTACATTTTTACATTTATGTGCTTATACTGTTAATTTTTGGATTGTATTTAACTTCTCCCCTCAGGTGTATTCCTTGTAGTTGTCCTATGGGTGATATTAGGCTGGGGGAATAAGCATAGGGGTCTTATTTTATAGTATCAGGTAAACAAGAAATATGAAGGATTCTAACTGACAATAAGTGGAACAACAGGCAGCAAACTGAGGAAGTTAAAAATAGCAGTATAGCATCAACTTTGCACAGCAAGGTGTGTGGGGCTAAAGATGTAGGATCATCAGGCTAGTTTCTAAGGTTTCCAAAGGCTCTTAATGTCTCTGACTGAGCTTCCGAGTTATAAATTGACTAGTGCCTGCTCTTAGGGATTGGCAATGAAAGGTCCTTGAGAATTTTTAGGAACAAGTCATGGGTGAGACCAGGAAGACAGAATGCAGGTCAGAGAAATGCTTCTGAAAACCTGCCCTGGTGGATTTCCCGGCAGCACAGAGAAGTGAAGGTTCTCTAACTCTTCAATCATTTAGTTCAATGCAGTGATTTTAAATGTGGGTCAGGGATGGGTTATATCAGAATTGCTTATAGTCCTGGTTAAAAATACAGCTTTTTAGGGCTGAATCAGAATCTCAGAATTTCAGGGAATGGAACTGACTGGTCAGGTGTAGCATTCCAGAAAATTCTTGTATCTGTTTAAATACAAGAATTCCTAGTCCAGAGACTTCCTATACAAGCTAGGGACTGAGTTGCTGGAAGGTGTCTAAAAGTTTCTTTTCATTTTTTAAAAATAACATAGTAGTTTATTTGTACATCATTTTGTACATTTTTTCCATCTCAATTGTAAGCCCCGTGTGTTTCCCATCACCAAGTCACCCATGTGCCATCACCATAGTCCAGTGCACTTACCTACCCCCACCGTTTTTGATCCCATTCCCCACTCCACCCCCCTAAAATGTCTCTGGTATATGGCTATTATTATTATTATTATTTTCTTGCCTGGTCCATTAAGAAGTCTAAAATTTTCTTTTAAAAACCTAGTCAAATTCTTTGCAAGAAAAAGTGATTATCTATTGGTGTGATAAGATATAAACTTTACTACTGCATCGCCAGGTCTAAAGTATTATCTAGGCTTTTTAACGTGTAACTCTAGGACTGATAACCCATTAAGTCCTGAGACATTAAAGTGAACGAATTTCTTACTGATAGGAAGAGGAACCTGGGATCTGCAGTGAGTCAAGGGTGAAGATTTTGGAGGACAACTTATGCTGAGAAAAAGATATTACAGGATGGGAAATGAGATTCAAATTTCTTGGGGTTGCTCCTCTCTAAGTTCTTTGCTTATTAGCCTCACTCTTCCCCAAACTGACCCTTTATATGCTGCTACTTCTGCTTTCAAGGCAGGAAAACTTTTTTCCCCTTCGCCAGTTCTTTTTGGACCTGTTTGGAATTTTGCCTAAACAAGGTCTGCCAAATCTGTTCCTGCGTTATTTTTAGCATCGCCTTTGCAGTGTGCCGGAGGAAGTAAGATCCTTCGTGCTTTCCTTCTTCAGATGAATATTTGATTGGCAACCTTAAAATTTTTCTTTGTGTTTGAATTATAAACTCACTGCAAGCTCAAGGCACTTTTCACAGGCTTTTAAACTACATGTCAATATGTGTTCTTGTGGAGCTATAATTACCTATTATTTCGTAGCTTTCTGAATTAAATATTCATTAAACAAAAGCTGAAAATGGTATTAAAGCTATGTAAAAATTTTAATGTACAAAAATTAGTAATCAGTATGTTAATGTAGCTTTTTGAGGATTTGACTTTTGTGGCAAGGAAGGACATATTTTTTAAAAATGCTTTGCTTTTTGAAGTCATTCACATTTACAGAAGAATGCACATTTTCATAAAATAATGAATTATTATGTGACTGAGGGAGTTACAAAATGTAAATGAGAATCAATTTTCATGTTCTGTCTTTGGGAAAAGGATATGACTTTTGAAGGAAAATGGAAGTTTTCCCTGTTTCTAACAATCAGAGTTAACATAGCTTGCACAAGGAACATTCTGGATGGATTTGGGCAGTATTGCTGCCCTCTGGTAGGGAAGAAATCTTTTGTGGACATCCCCTGAGGTGCTAGTTCATCTCAAGCCTTTTTGGAGAGAAGAGTGAAGATGGTAGACATAGCCAACTTCTTCATCTTCTACACAGACATGAATGTCCAAGGGAAGGAATGTCTCTACTATCATCAGCCATTTCTTTAAAAATTCTTGATCCAGGTAACACTGTGAAAAAATGATTCAGGATGGAGTCAGAACTTCATCTGCAAGTGAACATAAAATTTTTATTTGAAATTTCAGGGGGTTATAATTCAGCAACACTGCTGGTCATGCTAGTGTTCCCGTATGGGAAGAAAAAAAAGAAAACATGTAGGCAGAATTGCCTCCTATGTATAAAGTAATAAACTTTTTAAAAGGAGAGAGAAAAGAATGTAAAAGGGAAGGGTGGGCCCACGGGGTGGAAGATTAATGCCAATACCATCCGTCGGTCTTTGGGAAGACTTGACCCCACTTTCCAAACTCCCCAATCCCAGGTGGTTTGTTGGGGGAAACCTATGTGGCTGTAAACATGTGTTTCCATGTGGTCCACTTTGGTAGTTGGGCATAGATTCTACTCTCTGTTTTTTGGACATTCCCTATTTGAATTTCATTATTTCTCAGTCACCTCCACAGTGAAACTTGCATTTACAGAGTTCATATAGCAAAGACAAACTATAAAACTGACCCCTGAAGACAAAAAATAGATTTGAAGCACCTAGAAGAGGGAGGGAGTAGGGACCGGGGAGGGAACAGGGGCTTGGGGAGAAAGCAGAGTAGACTATGGTGGAGATATGGGTGCAAGGGTGGTGGGGGACCTTTGATGATCATACCTGAGGGGAGAAATCCTATACTGTGAACATTTACGAGGTTGTGAAATAAGAGTACCTCACAAAAATTAAATAAAAAGCAAAAGATCATGTAGAAAGCATCATAAAAGAAGCAACAGTGGGAGGTTTTACTCCATTCCCACTTGCTAGAGTCTACCATCTTCAAGGGACCCTGTTTTTCATCTTTTTTGGTAGTTACCATTCTATTTCTAATACTCTTGTCTTACTAATTTCTGATTGATTACTTTGGGCTCTATTTATTGATTACCTCCATCACAAACACATTCTCTTCTACTTTTCCTTCTGATTTTTTAATGTAATGGTTGCTACATTAAATGGTTGTTGTAGGTGTCCTTTGCTGAATACTTAAAGAATATCCTTAAATTTCCATTTGTTGTTCATTCAACTTAAGCCACTGCCTGCTGAAAGCCTATCATGTTAGAGGATTTTAGCAGCAGCTCTTCTCTCTTTTCTCTCCCTCATCCTTCCCTTCTCCCTCTCTATTAAGTTTTGGATTGCGTTGACATTTCCTGCATTTCACATTGTTTTTCCTGGTATCTAACTTTGTTCAACTGTGTTAGCAACACTGAGTCTATTCTTCAGATCTAAAGAGTTTATATAGAAACGATTGGGATCATATTATTAACAAAGTCAAATATCCTGTTTTCTTATGTGTTTTTGATACTATCGTGAGCCTTTCTTCATATCTTTATTTTTAAAACTATTATCCTTCGTGGCTGCAGACTATTTGAAGACATTAGAGACATACTGAGACTTGTTAGTGGCTTTGGTAGTTAATCAGAATATTCTGTTGCCAAAGTAAATATATGTTTACACTTCACTAAGAGAGTTTAGATAAATAAATTGCATGAAGATTTTTTTACTCCAAGTTATATTTACAATTGAATATTTTACTTACGTAGAATTGAATATTTTAATATCCCAATACTCTGACAGGAATAAAAAATCCAAATAACATGATGGCTCAGGCTTAAGCATTGAAGCTCTGGTAAATGAATGCCTACTTCAATATCAATCCTGACATTTCTGAAGTTGAGTATGAACAGTGATTATGTGATTGCTTATTTACCACCATAAAATATATGTAACATTTACACAGTGGAACATTTACAGTATAGCAATATCTGTAAAGTAAGCATATTGTGTTATTTGGATTTTTTATTAATATTGGAGTATTGGGATATTGAAATATTCAAATGTATGTAAGTTTTATTCTAGACGTAATTTGGAGAAGAAATATCTTTTATACTTTATTAATTTAAACCCCTCAGTCAATGAAGTATAAACATATTTATTTTTGCAAGAATAAAATTCTGCAATAACTAATGTGACTGTGAGAATTATCATTTTACTTGTGAAGATACTACAAAGAATGTTCGGATAAGAACACCAACTAATATTCATTGTAAAGGAATGTGTTACATTACTTAGAAAATGATATAATCTCTAAACTTGCAAATATTTATAACATTGAATTAATTATAATACAAGACAGAGAAATAACAGTGGATGATATCATCATTCTTGTTATTGTGGTATTATTAGGTATTCTGAAATTTATAACATTAGATAAAATGGTCTGTAAGAGCTTTATTTAGTTTCAGTTATTTGATGCTACTTAGGACATGAACATTTCAAAGAAAGGTTCTGTTTGGAAATCTTCTCATTTTTGAGTACAGTATCAATTGTACTCCTTTGAAATATCACAAAGGAAAACACTCCCAATCAATAAAACCAAAATTCACTATAACCCATCTACAATTTAGACATAATATTAATAGCCAGTACTTAAGAGTACTGTTGTATGTGTTTTCTCTACATGAACTCATCTAATTCACCACTGGTCCCATGGGGTATGCTATGCCTGTTATTATCCATTCTACAGATACATAAGTTAAGGCACAGAGACGCTGAGTAATGTACACACAGCTGAAAGTGGTAGAGAAGAATTGTAACTCAGGCAATATGACATGAATCCACGATCTTAATCAAGTTACAATATCTTAAATGAGATCTACCTGGGAATTTCTTAGGCACAAGGTAAGCAAGCACCAAATAAATGAAAGTTAGCTCTTCTACAGTGGGGCAAGGAGTGCTAGAATGAGAATGAGGGGAAGCTCTTGGGTCATTCATGTTTTACTGTCTCAGGCACTAGAGAGCCCATGATCTCAGGAGCCAGGAAATCAACTTTAACCAGGAGGGTTCAAGATCACAAAAATCCACATCACATCTGGTTAGAAGGTGTCTTGAAGTCAGGGGCCACTGCTTTGCATCATCTGCTGAGGCTGGGTTCGATGACAGTTTCCCTATTATTTAGTAAGAGTGTCCAGGAAGACGACAAGTTTCTTTACCACTGGGTGCATGACTTTCTAACTTTGCTGGGCGGGATTGTAGTGGGGTGGAAACGACAGTGGAGTGATGCACTGGGTTGAAGGGTCTGCACAGACCTAGCTCTGTCCTTAGATGAAAATAGAGGTGCTTAGGGTTGCTTGTAGGATATTTGTAAATGTTCTACAGGGAAAGCTTAGTGAAGTCCAAAGCTGTTTTATTTAGAATAAAGAAGGTTTAGAAACCTAAGGCTTTTTCCTGGGTGAGCGTCTCATAGACACAGGTGAAATTCTTTCCAAGGGCAGTCAGTACCAGCATACTGCAACTAAGAACTGCAACTTTAAGCTATCAAGAAGCCATGAGCAGGAGTATGGACCAGATGTTAAAGAGCCAGAAGAAATTTGAGCAGTGCTAAAAGCAGTTGTGGAAGCTGAGATAGTTGTTTCACTTGTGCCTAAGTATTCATAATTTATTAACTATCTTCTCTACAGTGCACCCTTTAAAGTGTGTGCAAATGTTAGTAACTCATGAATTGTTAACATTGATGTTTTGTTACTTTAAAGGGGTTCTGCTTTTTTTTTTTTTAAGATTTATTTTACTTGTGCATACAGAACTGGGGTATAGGACAGAGGTGCAGGGGCGGTGAGATTATTAACCAGAGACAGAGTGGGGAGCAGAACAGGCTGACTGACTAAATATACTACTGAGGGGAGCAACGGGTGGGTCAGGAGAGGTCTGCCCGCCATATGGGTCACCTCTGGGGTGGGGATCGAACTCATGCTGAAGTGGCTTTAGCTTCTTAGTGCTGTGCTTTAACTTGCTGTGTCACCAAGGAGGGGCCAGTTATGCTTTATTTGTAAAGTTCAATTATTCTGTCTTTCTTTTGCCTTGACTGAGGAAAGCCTGACTGATTGAATCACCTTACCTTAGCCTTGGGTCCCACTTTCTCTGGTAGGTTGTAGAGCTCTTCCATGTCATTGTTATTGTGTTCCGTTTGTTGGTTTTCCTTTTGTGGTGAGTCCTTCTGGGGATTTGTTTGTTTGCGTTTCTCTATCTTCCCAAGGTTTGACTTCTAATTTGTGCTATGTGTTGTGAAACTGTGGTGCTGGTATTGCCGGGCATCTCTACTGGGTGCTTCTCTGATTTCCCTGGAACTGGTGGTCAGACCAGTTTACCAAGCCTCCACAAGGATATTGAGGTTGTAGCTGGATTAATGGCACTGTCACTTGATATTTGCTCACTCCGTATTTACTCAGTTTAAGAAGGGGCTCATGAGGTCTCTGTCTTCGTTTTTTGGAGTAGTCCTTTTCTTGGATCAAAGGAAACTTGGGGACCCTGATTTCCAACAATAGGTAGGTAGTAGTTGATTTTGTTCTAGGCACTATGTGATGCCAGCGACCTTTTCTTGTGAACTGTGCTTTTTCCATTGTTTCTCCCCTCTCAGAGGGGAACCTCAGTGCAGGAGCTTGTGTTGAGTGCTATGCCAGACCTGAAGCAGTGTCTGGTGTTTAAAGTCCTAACCTTGGTATGTTCCCAAGGTAGAGTCTTGCTGCCACTGTGGGCGCAGAGCTCCTCACCCAAACTCTATGGCAATGCCCAAGATGGCATTTTCCTGACCTTGGCTGTATACACTTTTCAGCTCACCTTTGTCAGGAGATTTACCTTTTCTCTACTCTCTAGAAGCTTCCAGGTGTCGTTGTGTGCAATCTTTCTCTCTGTGTGTGGGGGTTACCTCATCTCCCACGGGCTTCCTGGCATCCCTGGAAGTGCTCCCTCCCTCTGGGCTGTGGTGTGCCAGTGTCCCCTGGGCTGAGGCTGCAGCAGTTGCTGGTTTTCACTGAGGGCCCCTGGAAAGCTCATCGGGGGCAGGGCTTGGCTTCACACGTTTTTCGGCTGGCCTCTAAGGGGTGGTTTACCTTTTCTCTACTCCCTGGAATCTTCAGGGTGTCTGTGGTGCAACTTTCCTAAACACGGGCTGGCACTCGCAGTCTGCCTGGATTGAGGTCACAGTGATGAGTGCCTCAGTGATGAGTCCAAAACCCCAGTTGGGGTTGGGCCTGGCTCTGCATGCTTTTCCACTATTCCCTGTGGGGCGGCTTACCTTATCTCCACTCAAGGAGTCCAAATCTTAAAGGAGGCAGACATTGGAGGGATGTGGCTGCAAACCAAGGAAAGCAGAGAGTTGTTGGGAACCACCAAAAGCTAGAAAGAGACAAGTAGGAGTACTCCTGAAAAGCATTCTTACACAAGGATGCCAGATATGGCATGAAAGGGACTGATACACACATGGGAAAGTTCAAACTAACTGCATCCTTGGCTCAAGTTCCCCTTAGCAGCTCCTTAAAAATGCCCTTTCCCTTGGGCCCTCCCTGGTGGCGCAGCAGGTTAAAGCACTGCACT
>NW_004567125.1:25035453-25061146 GCF_000260355.1 Condylura cristata | reverse complement strand
AAAAAAAAAAAAGTACAAAATGATGTAAAAATAAACTGTTATATAAAAAAAAGCCCTTTCCTTGGGAAAGAAGAGCTCCATTTTTCTTATTATCATTGCTCCTAGGGTAATGACACAGGCATAGTGCTGTAGTGGCCCTGTCTATCTGTGAAGAAATTCTACAAGGGAATGAATGAAACATACTCAAGAAAAACAGAACTAAGCTGAGTATTTGGGAGAGGGGGTTTGGAGGGGTGGGTGGGAAGGATGGAGGTGACATTTCTAAATCCACTTTTTACTGAAACCAAATTTTCTATTTCAATTACATCATGCTCCCCTGTGTTTTTGCTTCACTAAACTTGATCTGTCTGTCTTTTTCTACCCTCTTCACGGCTGCATCTTAAACTCCTGGAACTTGACATATGATAAGGACTAAATAAATATTGGCTGAGTGAGTGAGAAAATTGGATTTTCTGCTACTTTAAGCCAAAAAAAAAAAATAAAGGCTTTAAAAGAAATGAATTATAATCGGGCTAGAATTTAAGTGGTGAGGAATAAATGCCACAGGTAGGTTAGGTAGGTTATTTATACACATAGATGTTAAATAAAAAGGAGGGCAGCATGCAATGGGCATATTTAAGCAACCTACTCCAGACTCCCTTGGAAGTCAGGAGTGCAGTGGTTTGTGGGGGCATCAGTTTTTGAAGAGGTTGGGGATGATGCTAACAAGGCAGGGCTAATTTCTAAAGATGGACTGATAATGTTGAAGAACTTTGAATGTATTTGGTAGCTAGTGGGGAATCAATGGATGCTTTTTGAGTAGAAAATGAGATATTACCCTCTCCAAGGATAGCTTCATTTTAACAAAAAATACAAGGTTTCTAACTAAAAGAATAGATTCTTACATAATAGGAATTTGAGGCCATAAAACAAGTTAGTAAAGAAATTTATCAAAAAACTTTCCATAGTTTCAAATTACATCATGTAGTCCTCTGTTATTTTGTGACAAGCTGTGAAAATCTGGGATTAAATTCAGTCATTTCTTGAAAACCTATTTGCAACTTGTGGTACTCTGAAATAGAAATATGAAGGCTGGAAGAGAGATAAAGGAATGAAAAAAAATTAAAAGAAAAAAATAATCTGCCCTTCAGGTACATCTTATCTTTGGGAATATTTAGTATGATGACTAAAATATTTAAAATAAGTTTCAGCAATGAAAAAGCCACCAGATGACTTAAAAGAGAAACATCTGAAGAAACAGAAATTGCAAATATTTCAAAAACTAAGATCAACTATGTATGCTTTGCTTGATGTCTTGGGTAAGTAAAATAACTTACTTTAGATATGGTCAAGTTCAAATCAGAATTTGGAGGGGAAAATGATAATTTTTTGAACAATCCAATTAGAGTATGTAATATACTTTATATATGCAGTTAACTAAAGTGACTGGGAATGGTATAAATACATTGCATTTATTTTCATTTCACTGTAACATGTTTTTCTTTTCCTTTTCCTCAATCATTATACATGAATATTAAAAAAAATTTTCTTTTGACTTTGAAAAAATTGAGAAATGGTATATTTGTAGTTTTAAGAGTTTAATTTCACCAACATCTTTATTCATTTTTTTCTTTTTTAGGTATCTCTTATAAATGTGCATTCATCATTTATAAAATATCAGCATGTGTCCAATTTTTACCCTTTTCCCACTTAAAATTATTTTGATTTCTGTGATAGTGAAAAAAATGGCCACAAGGATTTATATCTCCTTCCCAGGAAGAAGACTGCTCAGCTTCTGGTCCTTCTGCTGTAAGTATGATAAATGATAAAGATGGAGAGGACAGAGGGCTGGGTTTAATAATAATGAGATAGCTGGGAAGCTTTGGAATTAAGGAAGAGTGGCTGAGACAAGGAAGAAACTGGTGTGGGGTGGGGAAGTGAAGGAGTGGGAAAATTTCAGCTACTGCTGAAGGAGTTGGAGTGGGGAAGAATAACTTAGAAAACATTTTAAGGGGAATTTTGAGTTAGGATGCAAGATGCCATACCCCATGCTGAATCCCTTACACATTCCCACAAAACAATCCCATTTCCATTTGATGCTCTTAAAATCAGATTGGTGAATGTTCATGTACTTTTTAAATTTGTCAATGTGTTGAGATTGGATTCAAGGTGAGAGGAGTTCCTTAGGATGGCCCAGTTTTATTTGGGTTACTTTTTTTAAAAACAAGATTGCCATATTATGTCAAAACTATAAAAAGAAGACCTTCTGTAAATGAGGGTCATGACAACAATTATAAAACAGAATTCCTGCTTTATAGTTCTTTAATTTCTCTTCTTGTGTGGGGTTCTAGGTTCTGTGTGGCTTCACATGTCTTTATAAACTAGCCCTCTTGGCTGTTATGTGGCTCTCATCAGTTTTTCCCATTCTAGCCAGCTTAGGTTGATTAGATGTCTGTGGCCACTGAGCTGCCATGGCCACCTCTGTGTCACTGCAGTCTACTCGAGATTCCATTGTTGTGTCCATCAAGGTGTGGCTGGTTCAGTGAATGCTGTTAATGTCACCCAAAGACTTGGCTACCACTTTCCCATGAAGATCAGAAATCTCTGGTGTCTCAAAATATTAGGCACCACTAATATCAGACATCCCAGTATCTTTGGCATTTCTCTCTGCTGGTGCAGATGTGGTTTTCCTTTCTAGCCACTTAGTCCACTCTGTTCCCTTTTTGTCTTTATCTTGGTTCTCCCTCTCTAGGACTCAGATTGGAGGCCATTATAGTAGGGCACACGAGGAGGCAGAACCTGAGCAACTTCAGAAATCCTCCTGAGCACTGTTTTGTTCTGTCTGGGCTCTTTCTTATAGGTCTCAACTCTCTCTGACCCTTGGACACATTCTGTCCCTGTGGCCCCTCACATGATGCTGGCACATGAGATTAAACTGGTCTAAATCTCAGGTGGAATTTGGACATCATTCTAGCTATATGGTTGGCAGTTTTTACATTCCTTTCATTTGTTTGTCCTCTTTTGATGAAATATTAATAAACAAACTATTAAGACAGTTGGTTTTCGAACATACCCAATAAAAGTCCACTTTTTAAAAGATGAGCTGTCTCTGTTATTTAAATAGCAATCATGTATTTATTTATGAATCCATTTAACTGCCATTTAATTAGTAATCTCTATACACCAGGGACTAAGGACATAACAGAAATCAAGACAGCCAGAATTTCTCCCTTTTTGCAATTTCCCTTCTCATGGAGGCAGACAATGAACATGTCTAACAACATTGCAATTTTGGAGAGTGGTAAGTACTCAGAAGAAAACACAAGATGAAAGGGAACAAAACATGGTATGGGGTGTCTTAGAGTTAGGGTGGTTCATGGACCCCCAGAATCTTTGAAACACCAGATCTTTAGTCCTTTTAATTGTTAGCAAGGGTTTTCTGGGGTGTCATCAATGAATAGAGTCAGACAGCTGATTCCGACTCTGTGTGTGGAGGTCAGATGTGTAATTTTATTTCAATGATTTCAGTTCAGAGTCATTGATATGCAAATGGACCTTCTGTAGAGAAGTTCTGGAACTTTCCAGCAGTTTCTTCTGCCAGCCTCCCCAACCCCACTCCACTTCCCCAACCTCAGCTTCAGCTTTCTTTTCCAGTTGAGGTTGAATTTGAGCATGATTTGTCTTTAGAATAGGACATCGTGTGACTCTGATTTGATTGTGTACAATTATAATGCAGCAAGTTAATAAAGTAAAAAAGTGCATTAAGCAGTTTTTCAGAGCTTATTGAGTTTTCTTAACTATTCTGTGCTGTGAGTGGCCTGGCTCACAGAGTCACTAGCATTAATGAAGGCCACGCAGAATGACTACTATGTAACAGTGACAGGTAAAGGGCTTTGCCACACATTTACTCCAATTTTCCTGGCAGACAAGTGTCAGCATACTTATTATGTGGTAGAGAAAGATGAGATTAAAAGACAGCCATGTCTTTTAAGTCCTAAATGTAATTTTCTGGCTGACACCGAAGTGCATTCACTTCCATTAAACTAGGATCATTCCCAAGGTGAATTCAAGTGGTGGCATTTGTATTTGGCCTCGGGATTTCTTTGTTCTGAGGCACAGAAAAGCAGCAAGGCCGGAATTCAAATTCAGGCCTTTGAATTGCATCATACCTAAGAGCATGGGCTGTGGGAGTCACACAGATTTAGGTTCGAATCTGAGGGGCACTCCACCAGGAAGGGGGAGGGTGTAAATGTTTTCTTAGCTAAAGAGGGGAGCATCGGACTAACTGCTTCTTTGTGGGATGCTATTGGCTATGGATGTAACCACTGGAACTATTTCTGCCACTGGAAACCATGAAGAAGATATTGTCTAAGAAAGGCAGACCAGAATGGTAGAAAGTACCAGGGTCTTTGTTGATTCTGTTTAACTGAATAGCTGACCTTAAACTTGCTGTAATATGCGATAATAAAATTGTTGATATTTAAGCCACTTTTAGTTCAGTTTTCTTATTTCCATCTGAAAGCAAACTCAGTGATATTCCCACATAACAGTTGTCTCTTATGTAAACCAGTATTTTTTGGGATGTAGAAAGACTTGATATACTGAAAAAGTGGACTTTCATCACAGTAATTAATTAAGGTAGTTTTCTCTAAAATATTTATACTTATTTAGCTTTCTTGGTGGTGGAGGGCTATGCACCCACTTCTGACTTCCTTCAGACTCAGAATGAACCAAGAAAAGGTCATACACTTGGATGAAGAGATGGTGGCTCATTTGCTCAGCGGTCTGGATGTTTGACTTCTGAATGAAATACATGGAGGCACTCTGTTCACTCTTTAGCTTTATTTTGGTGTTATATGGAAAGCACCATTCAACAAAGCCAGCAATAAAGGCTTTATTTTAGAAATAGGATTATTCGGGAGCAATACTTGCAAGTGGTCCTGCCCATGTAGCAATTTGCTCATTTGTTCTTTTCAGTCATCCAAAAGTGCTATCTACCACCTGTGGTACATACAGGTATAATTATGGCTTCATATCCTCGGTAAAGAAGTCTCTGTCTTTTGGAGTATAGAGTTTAGTGGTGAGTAAGCAGCATATTAAGAAGACATGAAGAGATTGGCAAGATTATTAATGGAGGTATTTGGTCATATGTTTTTTGTATGTTTAATGGCACCAGGTTTTGTTTCAGACTATGAGGTTTCAGGGATCAGCATGATGAATTGTCTTCACTCTCTGGGATCTCAAAGTCTGTTAGGAAAGACCTGAATACACACACACAAATAACCATGCATTTCATAAACTCAGTGTGATGAAGGGGAAGCACTGTGCTTTCAGAGAGAGTAACTGGGATGATGGCATTTACTTCAGGGGAGAGTAGTTAGGAAAGGACCATCTAAGGATGTGATATTTAAAGTGAGACCTGAAAAGTGAGTGTGTGTGTGATTAACTTTGAGGGGATGAGGAGGAGGAAAGGTAAGATAAATATTTTGGGAAATGGCACTATAATCAACTCACAAAAGTCAAACTGGCATGGTAGAAATGTCTCCACATGGGCACAATGTAGTCTGGGAGGATTATACCACAATGCTGGCAGGAGTTTGCTCTGCATGATAAGATTATGTTACTTTTAATTTTCTTGATTCTGCTTTTTTCATTTATTGTATTAACTGTGTAACTTCTTTTGCAATCAAAAAGTTACTTTAAAAATCATCATGAATGAAGTAAAGAAACAAAGAATTAAGACATTAAGACTCAATTAATGGTTATCAGAAGTGAGCAAATCAGGTGAAAAGGGTCAGGTGTAAGGAGCATGGATTTAGACTTTCAGTGGTGAACATAGTAGATTCTCTACCCACATCATTGATTCATAATGGTGCATGTTTGAAACCTATGTAATATTATACTACAATGTTATTTCAATGAAAAATTTAAAAAAGTAATCATGAAAGGAAAGAAAGATAAATAGGTGTTTTCCAATAGGCAATGCTAGGGACAAAGTTGGGGTGTATGCATATGTGGGAGAGAGGTAGAGAACGGCTTAGGCAACAGCCTGGAATATTAAATAACAGCTAGTGGCCTATCCTTCTGAAAACTATAGCCTAGCACTGGGTGGGACTGAGAGATGAGACTGAAAGCAGGTAACAGTTTATAATGGGAACAATCTGTGTCACCAGAATTTTGAAGCCCATTCCACATCAGTGGGGAGGAAGGGGATCAGATCAGCCCCAGTCTGAGATGCAACCATCTAGTAGGAACCTTTAGGTGAGGCAGGGAACTGTCGTTTTAGATTCGCCTTTGACGGGTCACAACCTTAGTCTGTTCTCCATGGATTGTTACTGATAGTTCTGTAGACTGATGTGGCTGAATTGACAGATGAAAATGTCCAATCTGACACCAAATAACTGGGTAGGTGAGGTTTTATGTGTCATTCGTGGAGTGGAGTCTCTAGCTTCCTTTGTCCTGGTCTTGTGTGGATCTTTCGAGGATGTGAGTCCTTTTGCCTCAGTGAGAGATCAGGATGACATAGCATCTGTAGGATGATTGATTTCTTGAGACACAAATACCACTGAAATATAAATTATCATTATTATTTGCTCTGATACCAACTTTGTATGCAGGTTTTAATTTTGTCTTCGTTTCAACCAAATTTGA
Source organism: Condylura cristata (assembly GCF_000260355.1). NCBI lineage: Eukaryota > Metazoa > Chordata > Mammalia > Eulipotyphla > Talpidae > Condylura > Condylura cristata. The sequence goes on along the minus strand of NW_004567125.1, from coordinate 25,054,516 downwards.
GGTCTCCATGACTACAATAGAAGAACAGAAGGAAAAGAATGCTTCTGTGTTGGAACATCCTAAATGGTCTTGTTTATTGTAAAGTGTGGATATTTTAAAGGATGCCCACATTTTTAAAAGGTGTAAATGCTGTTCCTATGGTGTTCTAAGCCAGGGACATTTTTATGTTCTAGCCGTGGGTGATAAGTGAACACATCGAAAAGATATATCATTAAGGACCCTGGAAACAGACTAAAACGATGACTTGATTGCCTGGTAGAATTCAGACGTTACTGAGTTTTTACTTCATTTTTGAGGCAAGGTCTGGACTGCCTGTAACCTGAATAAGGTCAATTGTGACCATGGGTTAAAGTTCAAATACTGCTCACACTGAATGTCTGAATAAAACTTCAGGAAATACTGAAGTTTTCTCTCATTGGGGGGAGACAAGCCTTCCCAGCATGACCAGGACATATGACTAGCCCAACATCCCTTTCCAAGAGTCTGTGAGTGTGCTCAGGTATTTGCAATTACATTTGAGCTCCAGTTTTATCACTTACTGTGTGTGTGAACTTGGACAAGTTCCTAATATCCTAGATTTAATTTTCTCACCAGTTTAAGGGGCTTAAGAAAACCTACCTGGCAAGGGTATTGTAAGAGAATAAATTAAATTATATTTATAGAGTGACATTTAGTAAACACTTTAATTGTTGTGTTCACTGTTGCCACTTTTATAATTTTTTTATTGAATCAATATTGCACTGTAAACACTATACTGGTTTCAGGTGCACATCATTATAAGTCAACATATGTATATACAACATTAAGTTCAGCATCCTAAGGCCAAATCTGTCTTTTATTGTGTAGTTGATTCCTTTTACCAGACTGACCTGCTTCTTTCCCTCCTCCCCTCTGGTAACCACTAATTGTCTCTTATTATCTAAATATTCATTTTTATTTTATTTAGTTCATTCAATTGTTTTGTTTCTTTATGTACCAGATGGGTAAAGTCATGTAGTGTTTGTCTTTCTCCATCTAACTTGTTTCATTAAGCACCAACCCTCTAGGTACAGTCATGGTGTTGTAAATGGCAAGATTTCATCTTTACCTTCATAAGCGCATGATATTCCATTGCATATACACCACATCTCCCTTACTGAATCTTCTGTCAATGGCACTTAGGTTATTTCCAGTTCCTGGCTACTTGAAATAATGTTGCAATGAACGTGGGCGTGCCTTTACTGCTGTTATCAGGCACACTTGAACTACAGGTAGCCATGCATGCAACTACTCAAAAATTTTGATTTCTGAATATAACCCAAATTAGAACTAAAAAGATAGGGGGAAGCAAAAGAAAAACAGGTTAGGGTTTCCTGGTGTTCCCAGGCCCTATGAAATATCTAGAGTGTTTCGGATTTCAGCCAACATCTGGGGCCAGCATATTTCTGGCTGGCAATGCAGATACCACATTCTTGGCAGGCAGGGGTGAGGGTGGTGCCAGGCAGCTGCCTCATCACTTAGCTGAACACCCCATGGCTGGGGGAGGGGGCCAGTAATGCTGTCCCTGGTCCACTGAGTGTCTGTCTTGATATTTGTCACTGTGTGGGTCCCCAGCCACATCTCAGGCCTCCTTTTCTCCCTCCTGGGTCTTGTCCTAGTCGGGTGTTCTGCTTCCTGTCAGGTACCCGGCCTCTGTTCTATTTTGGTTCTCAGCTGAAGGAGAGCAAACCTCTGCTAAGGTAAAGTGATTGCTGTCAAGGTGCGACCTATGTCATTTTGAAAAGTACTCTCAGAAAGTAGAAGGATGGTATTGTCATGCCTGAAGGACCATGACGTTTGGGGTTGGGGGCTCTGGCTAATATCTGTAACTGGTTTACATCATGACTCTGGCCATCCTGCCCGCTCAGATGCCAATCCTTGCCAGAAATCGTGGTTGAAACAATTTGTTAGAATTGTGGTAACATTGATTTACAACACCGTCTGTTTTAGGAATATAGTTTGCACCTCTTCAAATTTGTGTGGTCACACCATACCCACCACCAGCGAACTAATAACCCTCCCCCACAGCCCTCTGCTCCCACCCTGGATCCCTTTGGTAGCCTCAGTTCTGCTAGGGTTTGTTTTGTTTTATTTTGTCTGTTCGTTTGCTTTGTACCATTTATTCCACCTAGAATGAGATCATCTGGTATTTATCTTTCTCCCTATGATTTATTTTTCTTAGCATAATCCCTGCAAGTGCTATCCACGTAGTCACAAATGGCAAGTATTTTTTAAATAAAAAATATATATATTTAAAATCCCTGTGCATATAAATACCACATCTTCTTTAACCACTCATCCATGGATGGGCATTTTGGTTGTTTCCATACTTAGCGACGATGAATTATGCTGCATAACTATACAGGGGTACATGTGTCTTTTCTAATTAGCAGAGAGTGTATTTAATTCTTATCTGGAGGAGGTAAATAACCAGGGGGAGAGGCTGAGTACAGGGACTGCTGGTTCATCACCAGTTTGCTTCCAGCCTGATGTATTTTGGGCTGACAGTGACTTTATTGAGGTGCTGGTGTGATGTGCTCCTGAGGCCTCACCCACCTGTTCAACTCATGAATCCACGCAAGGGGGTGTCTGCCTGTGTCTTTGTACTTCCTGCCTTGGCTCCCACACCTGTGGTTGCCTTGACGATGCCTCTGGCTTCCTGACGCCTGTGGCTTTGCACTGCCATGAAGGCTTGGGGACAGGTCACAAAGGAGGAGAACAAAAAAGCATGCCATTGATGTGGACAAGGCTACAATGGCAGATTTCTTTTCAGAGCCCTTGCTGATTTCCATGACAATGTAGAAATAATATTACTTCTACCTACATTTTTGAGATCCCGTTCTGTTTTTCAGATCCTGTGTTAAGTACTGTTCATGATGTACTGGGAGTCATTGTTGTGTTTGTTCTTCATGTCATCTTCTGATAACAGCACCTTGGTCCCCCTCTTGGGACCCCCCTTATCCACCGGGGCATGCAGACTTCAGGAGTCTGCTGTTTTATGTGATTCCTCTACATCCCTTTGCTGAGGGAGGGATTACCTCCACAGAGTTATGGAGACAGGTGGACATATGTGATGCCTGACCTGGACAGAAGGATGGAGCTTTCTATTAGTCACATACACTCATAGGCTAAGGATGAAAGACACTGTCTGTCTCACAGATCTACGTGGAGTGAACAAGCAGGAGCTGTGGGAAGTGGACTTTGTGATATCTAGAGGGCATGGTGATCTCTGCTTCAGGTGGGGATGTGAATGAATCATTTGAATATACCTCTAGCTGGCTACTTAGAGGTAAACAGGAATTGTACTTGGGACTGTTTGGTGAGGCAGGTTCTTTGGTTAGGGTTCTTGCTGGAGCAGAGGGGAGATTTGTGGTTAGGCCACTTGAGTCCCTTCCCAGAGAGCAAGGTGTTAAGGGGAAGGATGTCTTAAAGGAACTCTGCAGAGTTTTATGGACTCCACCCCCTACTCCAGCTTTCTGGACCCTACCCACTACTCCAGTGATTTGAAACTACAACTCCCAGCAGTACTAGGGAGAGAACTGCGAGGACCCAAGGGTGGAGATAGCAGAAATTCTGAGACATTTTGGGGATGAATAGGGCGTGATTTCATCTCACGCGCTCTCACTCGGGAAGCAGCTCCCCTGACCATGTGACTGGGTGTGTTCAGTCAGCCTAGAGGTAAGGTATTCCAGTTACTTTGTATCCCGCTCTCTTTCCCTGGACTGTTTCTTATTCCTTTTCCCTTTTGTAAATAAACCCGTTATTGACTCTTTTGTGTGTACCTGCAGTATAACTGAATTGTGAGCGTGTGGGTGAGGCCCCACAGACAAGCGGCCCAGTTCACTCTGGGCTTCCCTGTAACAGAGGCACACATATATTGGGTTTCAATTTTAGATTTTCTACCATACCTGGGAATCCAGATTCTGTGCCTTCCACTGATGATGAGGCCTGGCATGTGGGCTAGGAATCACTGTCACTTGTAAATGCAAAACTTGACAGGGAACAATGAATGAAGTTGGGCTGTCCTGAGGAAATTGTTCATTTCTAATAGCCCATGGGATCAATGTTTCCTGGGTCCTGCCTTACCAGGGGTCTGGCCCTTCAGGCTTTTCTCTTGAGTCCAGGAGCAATCTTACTCCTTCTGTCACTTGCAATCAAGAACATTAGGTGTTTCACGTCATTTGACACAATGGTCTCAAAGGAGACAATTTTTATTAACTTTATTATACAAATGACAAGACTAAGTTAAAGAGATTTTATCATTGCTTGACTTTACCAGACAAGTTAGGGTCAGGGATGAGATTTGATTTTTTTTTGGTTTTAAGATTTATTTATTTATCCATATAAGAAGTGGGTACAGGCCAGAGGTGCATGGCATGAGAGGATTCACCAGAGAAAGAGTGGGGAGAGAACAGGCAGATATACTGAAATATATTGCTGAGGGGAGCAGCAGGTGAGACAAAAGAGGTCTGCTGCACCATGTGGGTCAGCTCCCTGGCCGGGGATCAAACTCTTGCTGCAGTGGCTGTTGACAGCTTCATGGTGCTGTGCTTTAACCCCTTGTACCACCAGGGAGTCCCCAGGGGTGAGATTTGAAAACACAATTAACTTGACCACCATTGGCAACTCGTTATCTTTTCCTTAAGAAAGGGAGTAGGGGGCCCTCCCTGGTGGTGCAATGGGTTGAAGCACAGCACTGTGATGCTACTGAAGCCACTGCAGCAGAAGTTTGATCTCCAGCCAGGGAGGTGATCCAATGGTGTGGAAGACCTCTCCTTTCTCACCTGCTGTTCCCCTCAGCAGTATATTTCAGTCATTTTGCCTGTTCTTCTCCCTACTCTGTCTCTGGTGAATCCTCTCATCCTCTACACTTTTGGTCTTTACCCTAGTTCTGTATGCATTAATAAATCTTAAAAAAAAGAAAAGAAAAGAAAAGAAAAGGAGTCAAGAACTTGTAGGACAGTGGGACAGCATATCACCTAGTGGCCAAAGCTGGCTCAAAGCATGTGCTCACTGAGTCTTAGACTTTATGGAGTAACTTGCAGCTTACCAAGAGCTAAGGAAACTCAACCTCTGGATTCTAAAGGTGATTAGAGTGAGGAGCCACAGGGATGCAGAGGGATAACTTGAGAAAGTTCATGTTCTCAAATGAAAATGATGAGGCACATATTCAGGCCAGAGTGCACGGTAGGAAGTGTGTGTGTGTGTGTGTGTGTGTGTGTGTTTCATAGCCCATTTTCTTGAGGCTTTTTCCTCACTAAGCACTTAGGTCTGATGTTTTGTGAGTGAAGAAAGAAATAAGGAGAGTGAATTGCATAGAGCGGAGAGTGGAAATGAGGAGGCCTGAGGTTTTCCCTCTCTGGAGTAAGAGCCATAAAATGGGCAATGTGAGAGAAAGGTGGGCCACACCCTATGAAGCACACAAACCCTACACAACTTGAAAACACACCTGCAGAAACTGAAGGAAAATCAGGAAAAGAAGGAGCCATTCAAACCAAAGAAATAAAGGAAGAGAAGGAGGAGTGTGGGAAACAAGAGAAGACTTTCTGGCGAGGTCAGTCTCTTAGGTCAAAGATGTTGGCCACCAGCGTTCCTCAGGGATGATTCTCTCCACCCCACCCCCAGCCCCTCAGTGCCCCTGTGCATCAGTGAGCAGCTGTTACAAGCAGCAGTGTTTCCTCTGACATGCAAGGGTCACTGCTTCAGGACAGTGGCCAGAGCAGAAGTGATTTCTTGCTATCACACAGCTCCAGAACAGGAAGCAAGAGCTGGTCGGACCCTGAGCCCTGCTCCCTACCAAGGTCCACATTATTTCTCACACTGTGCAAGTCTGCAGTTCTTATCAGGGTCCCAGGGCCTGGGCACAGAAGGACACAGTCAACTGGTATCTGGAGCCAGCATGTTGGCAGGAGAGATGGAGCTGTGCTAAGACAAACAGAGCTAAAATTATCCTGCCATTATTTCTACCTCTGAAAGACACATACTGTGAATGTCATGGGTATTATGCTATCAGCTCATTGATGGCTTCAAGCCCTTTGTCTGAGCCACAGTTTCATCTCAGGGCTGGGCCAGGCACCCCTTGGTGGAGAAGCACAGGGCTGACAGTGCCTGTGAGCCAGCAGGTCTCGGCTCCCCTTCATGCAACTTCTCGAAGGACACCACAGGCTCCAGGCCAGGATATCCTTGCCATGGCTACCTGGGAGTCTGCATGGGCAAACATTTTTTCTTGGTTAGGTCATTGTAGGGATGAGGCCCGAGTTATCTGCACAGAAGGCAATAGACCTTTCTGGGTTTATTGCTCCACATGCTGCACTTCTTCTCAAGGGATGCTGCTGCTTAACCTGGTGCTTAGGAGTTTGGAGTCAGATGGCCTGGATGAATTTCAGCTGCGTTACTTACCAGTCGTGACCTATGAATCAACTTCTCTAAGCCTTAGTTTTATCGTTGTGTAGTGATGAATTAGCTCCTGAGTTGTGATGATCAAGATAAATAATCCACATCAAAAGTGGAACATCATGCTAGTTTACTGGAAGGACATAATAAATGATGCTGACTGGATGTTGGTGTTAAGTGCCTCTGCCCTTGGGGTTTTCCTGGCCAGCCTGGAGATCATGGGAACCCTAGTTAGGGGGTTACTGGAATGATTCTGCTGGGGCACAGTGATAGCGTGGGATGGGAAGGACAGGAAAAAGAAAAAGCTCAGTTTGATGCTTTCAAGCATCAAATTCTTAATGCTTCTGGGCATAACTTACCCTGTTTCATACACGCATTTGGACTTTGGGCTCAAAGTCAGTTCAATGGCCAATGTTGAGCAAATGCTCAAATCACAGCTGTTCCAGTATCCTTACTGGACCAGAGCCCCGTGTTCCCAACCAGCTAGCATGATGCTCGACTTTTGATGTGGATTATTTCTCCTGACCTTCGCAACTCAGGAGGTCAGTTCATCACTACACAACAGTAAAACTAAGGCTTAGAGAAGTTAATTCATAGGTCACAACTTGTAAGTAATGCAGCAAAGCAAAGTGCAAAAAGTTGTCGTTTCTCCAGCCTCCTTCAAGTCCCTTTTACAATAGTAGTGTCCTCCCAGGTGGGTGGTGGCTTCAGGATCTTTTCTTGTTCTTGCAATGCCTAGTGTTAAAAAAGGATTTGAGACCAATTCACAACAAGACATAAGTGACTGACAGCCTAACTAGTTACTCTTCAGGGGAAGTTGGATCTTGACAAACAATGACTTACTCCCACATTCATTTTTAGACTTAGCCCATGGATGGGAAAGGCATTCTGGGGCTATCAGGCCTTCCTATCTAGGTGACTAATAACCTGCTCTCTGCCGCTCTTCACACCTTTCCCCCGTAGCTGGGCTCTAGCAGGAGGCTCCATGCAACAGGAGAGCCTGTGGTTGCCCTGATTTATAGGTTGCGTTTCTGGAAAGTTTCTCAAAGACTTGGGACATGGGACACCGAATCTCACATTCTCCTTTCCTGACTTGCTCTTAAAACTTTTCACTTGATGGATAAGCAGTTAAAGTAGTAAAGCTTTTACAGCTGCTGAATTGGAGGGAGGAGGGGCAAGAAGCATTTCTGGGAACTTGAAAGCCATTAGAAGGGTTGGACGGGCCCATGGTACCTGTACACACAGCCTTGTTTTCAAAGGTACTTCATGCTCCACATCACTTGTCCTTTTATTTATTTACATTGTCATTTCCTTGCTTATGATGCAATTGTTTGCTTTTACCTTAGTATTGATTCAGAGAGTAGGATGTCTTTGTTTCTAAGCCTGTCTGCTTCATGCTTATCCACATCATGCTGTATGTTCTAGAGTTAGGAAATTTGAAAAAAAAAAAAAAATAGTGATCCAGAGTAAGAATATACATAATGTATATTATGTATACATTCCATTCCAGTGGCAATTCTCACTTCTACTAAGTGTAAAAATTACTTGAGTTCTGACACTGAGACCACAGATTTCACATGTCAGTTGTAGTAGGAGGCCAGCACCAGTGTCTGCCCCCAGCTGGCAGGGCACACACAGGCAGGTGCCCTGACCTTCTCTGGGTGCCTCTGACCTTCTCTGTGATGACCATATTGGCCTTGCTAGGCCTGGTTGTTGGGACCTTTGGTGAAATCCTCATTCTCATGGAAGAGCACAAAGCTCCACCCCACCCCGTTCCCAGCAATATACCAAGGATGTCTTGGGTCCCAGCTCAGGACTGGGGGCCATGAGGACGGGTCTGGCAGGTAAAATACATAGGGCCTGTGTTACCAACCCCTTTTACTACACTAGAAGAAGCAGAGATGGACTGGAAAAGAGTAGGTGTTAGGCAGAGCATCTGGGTGCCTTAGAGTTGTTTTGTCCTGCATTATATTGGGTCCAAAAGGCACCTGCCATTTTACCTGTTTTTCCCAAGTTGGCATATTTTTCTATTGATGACTGAAATGTTTGAGGTTGCTGCCCCAGTTAACACAGATTCCAGGCAGAAGAATGCTAACCAAAAGGTGGGCCTGTGCCAGAGCCTGCCTGCAAATGGTTTAACTGAGGACAATGAATGAGGCATTGAGTACTTGCTTCCCCGATGATTAACTCATCAGTAAATCCAGACGAGCAGACTCAAGGGGAAACCTCTCCAGCCCATTATTGTGAATGCTCATCCATCCTGGGAAGTGAGACCTCTGCTATTTTATGCAAATGGAGAAAGTCGTATTTTAGACAAGTGAGAAACAGAAAATTACATTTATGGTTATTGTAGGAATTACTACTTGAGTCTGATTAGATCAAAAGCCACCTGGGCCCTGGGATATTTAGGTTAAAAAAAGCTATTTAGGCTCATACTTAAAGCGATAATGAAATCTTAACAGTATACACATAAAATCTTTATGTACTATCCCTGAAAAGGCAGCAAACTTCTTTAGGGTAGAGACTATATCTCATTCCTACTTTGTATCTCCTATAAAAACCAAGTGCCATGCTATACTATTTGTTGATGTTCAATAAGTATTTGTTAAATGAATGATACAATTTGTGGTTTAAGTCCTACAAATTTTTAGCTCACACCAGCTTTTCCAACACTCAGCCCACTCCATGTACCATTCCCTGACTTCCCAGGCAATGTGTGCTGAGGGAATGCAAACAAAACCTAATTAGGAAGGTAAATCTACTTTGGGATGCACACATATAAACAAATGTAGGCCAAAGACAAATTTAAATGGTTTTCAGAATTGTCTGTGGTTATTATCCATGACCCTGTGCTGGCCCAATTTTACAGATAATCAGGTTAGGGTTGATATTGGTTCTGTATTTGCAACTTAGAACAGAGGGAAATGGTGGGGGAATGCTCCGAGTCTAGATGAGGAGGAAAAAAAGTCATGAAGCCCCTAGAGGGGAGGTGAAGACCCAAAACACAAGAAATAACATTTTTCTTAGCTGAAGTCTGTGCAAATCTACATTTAAGCTACCCTTTTAATGCTATTTGCTCTCTCCCTGGGTTCTTCAGGGTTGGGGGTGGGTGTGGGTGGTAGGTAGGATTTGTGAAACCAGAGCAGTCTGTTTTTCTGATTAATAAGGGAGATGACACAACTTTCCCAGCCCCAGGGAACAGTTCTAGTTTACAGCTTTTGCTACCTCACAAGCGCACCCTCAGAAATTTGGGTGGCAGGGGAACAAGCTTGCTCCCCATCAGAGGGCACAGGCAGGGAGTTTGTAGGGATGAAGTGAAGAGTCTTCAAATTTTAGGTCAGGGATCTCACTTGGAATGCTATATTTAGTCTGGGCCATTTGGAAATGCTATCTCGTCCAGTACTGGAGAGAGCAAGGCTAATAAGCACTCAAAAAGGCCAACTTCCTGGATGAAAAAAATGGTGAGTTGGAGATGAACTTGCTGGAAACCATCAAATTACTTCTGATCCATTGTCATCTATCTATATTCCAGTGACCCACTGTATCCATCAGAGGGCTGACTCCCTGGATCTTGGACTTGAATTCTGTGGACCATCATCAAGCATGTTAGGTGGGCTCTTAACTCACGTGAACCGAGGAACACACATTTTTATGTCCCTCACTATATAGGATATCCCCTCATGACTCAGGCCTTGGACCTCACTCAAGTTATCTGGTCTGAAATTGGCATTATTGTCATTTAGCAAAGTGGAAGAATAGAGTTTCTTTGGAAAGTCATGGATACTTGTAATATTTCTTTAGGAAGTCACAGGTAATATAAATATTTCACCCCGGGTTGGATCTTTGACCCTCAGGTTAGCTGGCAGATCCTTTGTTTATAAGCATGTGAGATCAGAAAAGAGTGCTTTTAAAGTAGAGAATCCAGCAGTGATGGGGGAACGAATGGAGGTAGACAGCTCAAGGATTTCAGTTCTAAGGAAGCAGACTTTTGTCTCTGTCTCTGTCTCTATAGGTAGAGAGCTCTGCTTCCCAATTTCCTCTAGGCCTTTCCCTCTTCACAGCTGAATGTCAAGATCCTTTGTAAGTAGCATTCAGCTTTCCAGGCTGCAGGATGATGACAGATGCATCCAAAGAGGTCAACCCTGTAATCTTAGCTCCTCCCAGGAACAGCTGCTACCGCTGATGTAAGAGCTATAGGAACCTCTTTATGGTCTGGGGGGAGCAGAAGTTGCATTTACACCAAAGGAAAATTGGACATGAATGTGGCCCCAGAGAGGTGATAAGTCTGCTCTGCCTATTTTATTTTTTTTGAATCTGACACCTGGCTTCCAGATGACGGTCCTAAACTGCTGCAGCTGTGACCCACAGCGCTGGTGACACCCAATAGTGTCTATTGTCGACCCACACAAATGCCATCTATCTTGCCCTAGGCCACCAATCTCACATATTTTATTTGCCTCATCTGGGACGGAGCTACAAGTAGGAAAAGAACCCTACCTACTATGTTGGGTTTGCAAGAAAATACGACAAGCACATCAAATAAACTGACAAGGCCAATTCTCTCCCACTTATTATAGTATAGGTCATTTCTTTACTACAGTTAAGAAGCTTGGAAAGCATAGTTGACGGGGATTCAGAAAACTTGACTAATGCATTCCAGTTCTGCAACATTAATCCCAATAAATCCTTAGATAAAGGAATTTTATGGTGTCTCAATTTCCTCAAAGGTAAATTAACCCACTGGATTGGGGTGTAATCAGATGAGTGTGAAAGAGTTCTTTCAAATACAAAACTTTAAATTCAAAGTATTTGGGAATACAAGAACTCACCAGTTAATAAAATTAGAGGTTTCATGAATTTTTATGTCAAATGCTATTTTAGTGATTTTTTTGGAGTTGAGAAGTGAGAAATCTTCCACCACACATATTTGGTCTGAGATGGAACACAACTATGACTCCCATGAAGTCTGCTTATTCAGTTGGCGATGGCTTCTGCATCTTCTGCAGCCAGACCCTGTCTGAGCTGAACCTGGGGTCTTGTCTGGATATGATCCTGAGCTGGCACTTCCTCTCTTGAAGGAGAAACTACCATGAAGGATGCTTCTGGCCACATTTTGGGTGTATGGTGATGACGTGGGAATGGTGGCTAAAGGGTCAGAATGATGCACTCATTACAATGTACAGGGACAAAGTAATCCCATCAGTTTAGGGTGTATGAGGGGGTTGTTTGGGGGGTCAGGTTGGGGTGAATACTCACACCTGCTTCTTTCCATTTTATAGGGTAAATGGTCTCAGCTGCTACCCAGCATAGCCGCTTCATCAAAGCCTTTGAAAACAGCTTTGAAAGTGTGTCAGCCAATTGCCCGGCAGGACCAGGCCTAACAGCTGAGAGACCCCCCTGGCTGGAGCAGGGGATTGGGAAGGAACAGATGGAGGCCTTTCTCCCCTTGGCTGGCTTTCAGGGCACATTGTTATGCACTCAGGATTTTAGAATGAGACCCAGACAGCCCCTTGGCCCAAAACAGCAGAGGAGTTTTCTAAGCCCCTGTGCCATCTCCTTTGTGGGGTGCGGGGCACCCGATTCATCCAGGCAGGCACCGTGTCAGGGCGTGCTCTCCTATTAAATTTGCCTCCAGTCTTCTCATGTGTTGTTAATCAAGCAGCTGAACCATGTCAGCCGTGCTGGAGCACAGGAATCATTAGGGTCCCCAGGGACCCCTTTCTCTCCATCCCAGGCTTTTGGCTACTGGAATAGAGAGATCCTCCCTGCTTGGAAGGCCCTGGCCCTGAGGCATAGTGCAGGTCACTCCTGGGACATTCCCTGCTTTCCCATTGCAATCCCCAGAGCTCTGTAAATCCCCTCGGATTCCTAAGGTCCCTGCGGCAAGGAAGCTGACTCTAGGGAGCCAGTGTGCAGGGAGAAGATCCTCCAGTAGGGAACCTTATGGATGTTCCTGCGCACACAGCGATGGCGTGGTTTCCACGCTCCCTGTGGCAAGTGCCAGTCCCCAGCAGCCAGGCGCTCTGCAAGTTTTCAGACCTGATTTCCTTATTCTGGGCTACTGAGGCCTGGCTCCAAGCTACCCTTTGCTTCTGTGTTGTGGGGGAGGAAGCTGTCTGTCTGCAGAAAGTCTGCTTCCTCTATCTACTATATTCCCTTCACACACCGTGAAATCTCCCCCTTTGATTTCTAAATTCCAAGCCCTGCCAAAAACACCCACTCAGTCATAGCACCCCCTTCAATCTCTTTAATCTCAAATGGAATAAATATATTGAATGAGGGCTGTCTAGGTGGTGTGGAAAACCCCACGACCCAGGGATGGAGCCACAGAGGGAGATGAAAGTACAGCAGGAGAGGCTGCTTTTAATATGAAAAGATGAATCCAAATTGCGAATCATAACCCCCTTCACGCAATGACCTACCTTCTGCTTTAACCTTTTCAGGATCATGAAACAAAGTCTAATTTCACCCAGATAAATAGTTTCTGTCTCTCTGGGCTTTTCTTTTTCAGACATAGAGTGGGTCTCTGAGCACTTCACAGACTTTCTGAATACATCTAACTCCACGCTCACCACAGAGATGCAGGTGTGCCATTGCACACGCGGCCTTCAGCCTCTTGTTCTCATTTCTGCAGGAAGGTCTGTGCTTATGAAGTAACATTATTTCAGGGTTAAGCAAAACAACTATAAGCATCTGACTCCAGCTGAGATGACTCTGCCCTGCTCTTTTTCATTAAGGACTGGTGATCTTCTGAACATGGATAAAAGCTGTTGTGCTGTAGCATATTCACCCCCAGCTAGAACAACGCTGATCTTTTTCACCCGCTGAAAGGAAAAAAAAAATCACAGAGAGGCATACAGGCTTTTTTTCTCAGGGACAAAATTACTCTGTATCGGAGAGGGACTGTAGGTTTCTCCCAGGACTTTGTAGAGTTGCTTTTTGGCTTTCCAAAAAGGAGGAATTATTTTTCAAGGAAGTTTCATTTAGAAGGTAAAAATGATAAATAACTTTTTGAGCCTTTTTCATGTAGCAGATATTACTGCAAGTGTGTCAGTGTCAACTCATGTATGATTCCTGTTTTACAGATATGAAAACTGAAGCACAGCAAGGTTAAGCAACTTGTCTGAGGTCACACAGCCTGTAACTGGTGTGTGAATCCTTGGGATTCAATCCAAGAGGTTATCCATAGCAAGGGTGTGGCTTCAGAGCCTACCCTCTTAATCATGTTGAGGGGATAGCAAAACAAGCAAAGTTAGTAAGAAAGCAAATCAGACAATGACCAGATGATGCCAGCTCCTTACTCAAAGGCTATCGACTCATTGTAGAATTTGTCTGACCTTGACTTCACCCTGATTTTACTTTTTCCTCCATTCTGTTGTCCATCAGCTCCTATGCTGTGGGTGGAGATAGAAATAGGAACCTCAGTCCACACACTTTCAGTGCTCAGTCTCTCACTGTTTGTCAAGTGAGAAAAGCAATCAGTTATCTGTGCTCTCTTCCCAGGATTACCTTTGATTCCCTGAATCAAGACATTGATACCTTGAAGATTTTGGAAACATTAGCAGTTCTCATGGTCTTATTCTTCTCCTACTTTGGTTTAAATCACTTTAAAAATCACTCAGTTGTCATTTGGCAATGCAAAGTGTGGCCCCTCTACAATGTTTTCTTGTCAGCTCTGAGATCCCATCAATTTTTAGGCTTTTAATTCCTTTCTGTTTTTAGAGGGGCATTGACAAGAAACTCGCAAACCTTATCGTATTATAGATACAAGCAGATCATAAGACTCTTGGCTACAGAAATGTGAAATGTAGTTTAGAATTGAGAAACATAACAGCCTTTTATTTCTGCTGTTGAACAAAGAATAATCCTTGTTAAAATGGCATTTTGTAAGGGTTCTTCTTATGTGGTCTGCCCTCTCTGGGTATCATACTTTTGATTACAGTTGTCAGCTGGAGTTCAGGCTGGTTCACATATCTATTTTTAACAATAGCTGAAGGGTTGCTTTTTTTTTTTTCCCCATGACAAGAGAAGGATTACTTAGGAATAAGGGAAGTGACTCATGGAAGGTTCCTGGGCTTCTTTCTTGTCAGGAAGCTCCTAGCTTCAAGGGTTGTCATCTAATGGGCTAGAAATTGAGTGGAGATTCTTATTAGAGACAGAAGGTTTAAAAAAAATCAGATAGGTGAGCTGAGTTTGAGAGTATCAGGACAAGTAGAGATTAAAAACTTTGGAAATAAATTCAGGTATGAAGATTGTTGTAGAGTTATCATAAAAATGGCCTCAATCCTGGGGCCCTCCCTGGTGGCGCAGCAGGTTAAAGCGCAATACTAAGAAGTTAAAGCCACTTCCGCATGAGTTCAATCCCCGCCCGGCCCGGAGGTGATCCACATGGTGAGGCAGACCTCTCCTGACCCGCCCGCTGCTCCCCTCAGCAGTGTACTTCGTGGATCTGCCTGTTCTGCTCCCTACTATGTCTCTGGTGAATCCTCTGACCACCCCTGCACTTCTGGCCTGTATACATAAATAAATAAATCTTAAAAAAAAAAATGGCCTCAATCCTCTATGTCTCCTTCAATCTATGTCTTTATGGCGTGGCTTTACAGCTCTTCTTGTCAAGATCTGGAGTCTGCTCTTGAAACTTGGTTGACCTGATAACTTGATTTGGTCAATAATATACGCAGAATGAGGTTGTACCAGCACCAGCGTGGGACTTAAGAGGTCTTTGCACTTTTGTTATTTCTCTTAGAACTCTGCCTCTGCTTTAAAAAGTTTGACTACACAGATGGATGATAAGGAGCATGTGGCCAGCCCCCCTTTCTCTTACAACCAAGAGCCAAGTGCCAGGCAAGCTAGTGAGGCCATCTTAGACCAATCAGGCTCAGTTGAAGCAATGACTGACTTTGCATCTATGTGCCAGTCCAGCCAAGATCAGCCACACTGGCCCAGGTCAGCAAATCAGCCAGATGTCTCTGAGATACACAGTCATTCATTGTTGAGAATGGGATATCTTGGGACATCTCTGAGACTACCACTACCCTTCATGGATAGTGGTAGTTTCATTAATCAGTTGATTTTTGACAGAAGGGCAGAGGCAGAAGAAGAGCATGGAAACTAGAGAACAAACCAAGCATGTTTTGTTCATGGGGTTATCCATAACAATGGTATCTTTAGCATAAGTTCTGACTCATAAGAGGTGCTGAATAGATACAAATGGATTAAATCAGTAAGTAGATCATCTTCTGGTAGAAGGTTTATCTGTTCACTCTTCATCCCTTTGACAAGTTTTATATTGAGTTCTATAGATGGGAAACTATAAGTAGGCAGACATATATGTGTACTCATATGGGCTCCTGGGTGTACTCAGACTTACATACTCATAAGTGGGCAGATATGTGTGTGCATGGGTCACTGCCTGGGTGACTCTGTGGACATTGTGAAGTTGAACATCTACCAGAATAAACATTTAAGCAAATTATTAAGCACAGTAAGCATATGCATATGTACACCAAACTGCAGTGAATTCTGATATCTACCTCCAAATCTCCTGTTTCTAAGGACTGGTGGGTATGGATTCGGAAATACCTCTTCTCTCAGGCAGAAACTCTCTCATTCTTTTCATTTCCTTCTGCATCGTTTAATGACCACTTCTGCATCCTGAACCATGCCTGTCAGATGTTGGGATGAGTTGGAGGGATGCTTTCTTAAATGGCCATTTAATAGTCACTGTAGATGGTTTTGCAGTTGTTAAAAATTTAGACCTGGAGAGCAGAATACATCTCAATAAGATTCCTCAGCTCCAATAGCTGTACAGTCAGGAGTAAACAAAGTGGAGGAAGGTCTGTTTTATTTCAAAGTGCTCTGCAAAGTGTGAGTTGCAGCTATGCATTACAACGTGCTCATTTTTATGATGCTGCAAATTTACCTCACTTAGGATCTGCAGGAGTGGTGGGAGGAATCAGACCTACTCTTGCATAGATTTCCAGATCATTCTGAAAAAAGACTAATACCCCCTTAGCAGAAGTTATGAATGCTAAACTATCCCATAGGTGTACTTATCAAACATCTTCTCTGATTGTATTTGTAGTTTGATTTGTTAGTCTACGAAGTAATTGTTTCATATATGCAATGATATAAATCAGTGATTCCCAAATCCAGTCTCTCTGGAAGAGCCAAAATTATCATTGACCACAGAAAAGTGAGAGAAATAAATTACACAATGCAGTGTGATTGCAGACATGTGCATATGCTTGTGGATATAGGTAAATGTTTCTTTATACTAACTTCCATGGGCCTAAATAGGTACAAGGTTGCCAACTATTGCTTTCATGGGAAGAATAATCCTTTATTCTGATATGTCCTTTATACTTTTTTGGCATTAAAATTATTTTTATTTTATAAAATAATGGTGATAGATGATAACTATTTTGAAAGTTCTTATTTGATTAAAAAAAATTGATGACCAGGTGGTTGGTGCCAGAGAATTTTAGACAGGTAGGCTGTGTTTTACAAGTCTGAAAATCACTGAAGAGGTATACTAGGTACTGCAAAGGGCACCCAAAGACAACTCCTTACCCTCTATGCACTAAAAATTTCTTTAGGAAAACTAGACCCTTGGGTACAATAACTAGCATGAAGTTAGCTCCCTGAGCTATGTTTTGTAAGTGGGCTATGTCAAGAGGTAAGTAATTTAAGATACATATTCAAGAAAAATAATTAGGCATTCTCAGGCAAAGAGGGGCTGAACAAGACTTCAGAAGGAGCAAACATAAATCAACTTATTCCTAGAATCTGGGTTTCATTCCGTTGCCCATGTAAGTTTCTAATTTAATATTAGCAGTGAAGTTCAGGTAGGCACATTAAAGATGACTGGGGTGTCGGAAATGCAGCTGGAAGTATTCAGAATAGACTTTGAAATAGAAATAGAGGTTCCTCCATCATGTATCAGTGAGCTTGTGCTGTGTAACAAAACATCCTAAAATATGACTTAAAACAGCAATCATCAATTAGGTCTTAATTATGTGGGTCAATTGGGCAATCCTTTTGTTTGGGCTAGCTTAGCTACTTTGAGTGGACATGCTCATAGGTCAACAGTAGCTGGTGGGTTGTGGCTAGAGTATCTAGTATCTTCACTCAAATGTCTGACAGTTGATTGGCTGTCGACTGGTATACCAGTGATGACTGGGTCAAAAGTTTCTAATCATCCATTAAGTCAGTGTAGGATTTCATACACAGAGGCTGCAGGATTTCAAGAACAGCAAGAGCAGCCATCTCAAATTTACAACTTCATCTGTTTTTTAAGCCTCTATTTGTGTCCTATTTGTTATTGACCCATTGGTTAAAGCAAGCTGCATGCCTAATCTAGAGTCACTGTGGATACAAGAGCAGTGAACAAACCAGGGCCATCCTTTCAATAATCTGTCCGCATAATAGTCTTATTAAATTACTGAGCAAATTTTGTCCAAACTGCTCTAATAATTGATTTTCAGGTGAGGCCAGGAGGAGAAATGTAGTATGAAACTGTAGAATTATAGAGCGGGAAACAAATCTATAGATAACCTCACTTAGCCCTGTCATTTAAGGGGAGAGAAAATAGAGGCCCAAGAAGTTAAATGAGTTGCCCCAAAACCAGCTCTAGGAAATTATATCTATTTTGAACAACTATGCCTATACTCCAAGAATTTATTAATCTTGGATGAAAGGGAAAATTTCAATTTATCCTTGATTTTTCTTAAGCACCTGGGGATAAGGCAATAAAAGCAAAATGAAACAAGATAGACAAAGTCCCTGTCTTCTGGAACTCATAGTCTGGGGAGATTCACTGACAAGAAGTCAGCTAATGAAACCACACTGTCTCACACTAGGATTGGTACAGACTTTTATAAAGAATCAAAGGGGGGCATAAATACCATGGTGTAGAAAGGATATCCATCAGTGGTCTAGGCTGTCTACATATTAACTCATAAATTCCTAAACAATTCCATGAATCAGATACTATGATTAGCCCTATTTTATAAGAAAAGAAACTGTGGCATAGAAAGGTTAAGTGACATGCTCAAGATCACAAAGCTGGTAAATGCTCTTAGATTTGTACTTAGAATGCACACTGGACTCCTAAGTCCACATTTTTTTTTTTTTAGATTTATTTATTCATACAGAACTGGGGTACAGGCCAGAGATGCAGAGGATGAGAGGATTCACCAGAGACAGAGTGGGGAGCAGAACAGGCCGACTGACAAAGTACACTGCTGAGGGGAGCAGCAGGTGGGTCAAGAGGGGTCCACCATGCCATGTGGATCTTCTCTGGGGCAGACAGAGATCGAACTCATGCGGAAGTGGCTTAAGCTTTTTAGTGCTGTGCTTTAGACCCTGTGAGTAATGTTCACAAGAGTGTGTTTGTATACACGCAGGCCTCTGCCCATATGTGTCCAAATATAGGTAGGGTTGAGCCTCATGAATCTACAAATAACTTGTTCCATATGGTCAGGCTCAGCAGTTTGTTGTTTTTGTTCCTTAGACCATTAACTATATTTTTCCATTTTTCCATCTCTATCTACCCATCCACTCATCCATCCATCCTGCCAGCCAGCCAGCCAGCCAGCCAGCCAGCCAGCCATCCATCCAGTAAGCCATTCATCCACCCATCCATCCAGCC
>NW_004567125.1:25029652-25035038 GCF_000260355.1 Condylura cristata | reverse complement strand
CCAGCCAGCCAGCCATCCAGCCATCCATCCAGTCAGCCATTCATCCACCCATCCATCCATCCATCCAGCCATCCATCCATCCATCCATCCATCCAGCCAGCCAGCCAGCCAGCCAGCCAGCCAGTCATTCATCCATCCATCCATCCATCACCACCCTTCCTATTTTCTTTCTACTTGGAAACTTCTGACTCCTTCCTATCTTTGAACTGGGCTATTCCGATTTTATTTCTGTTGTATAGTCACATTTTTTTTTTTCTCATGTTGGCTGGCTCTGCTTTGTTGTTGTCAGAAACTCTCTTCTCTTGGTAAGGGAAGTAGTCCCCTCTCTCCTCTCCTTTTCTTAAACCTAAAGTATTAATTGGTTTGCCTCTGGCAGATGATACTATATGGGTGAGTAAAGAAAGCCCTCCTCAACAATGGCTAGGCAAGGGGTCCTCCTTGGTGACCCAGGGGTTAAGTCTCAGTGTTATCATTGCTGTGGTCTGAGTTCCATCCCCGGCCAGGGAGCTGACCCACATGGTGTCTTGCCAGCTGCTCCTCTCAGCAGTGTATTTCAGTAGATCTGCCTGTTCTGCTGCACACTCTGTCTCTGGTGAATCCTCTTACTACATCTCTGGCCTGTACCCCAGTTCTTCTATGCACAAGTAAATAAATAAACATTAACAAAAACAAAGTCTAGCTGGGAAGGAAGAAAGCCTAAAAAATTATCTAAGTCTGAGTTCAGACATTCATTTGTGGTGTGTGTGTGTGGAGGTGGGCAGGTGTGTTTGGTGGGGATGTGGTGTATTATTTACATCTTATATTTCATCTAATTTCTGATCTTTGGTTCTTTGGCAGATTCCTGTATCTCTGCATTGTCTATTAGTACCTGTTATCTTTTCCCTTTTTGCTCCTGTTGAAATGTAAGAAATGCCACTGCCACCAAGAACAACTTCTCTGTATTAGTTTTCTATTGCTGCCATAGTAAGTTGCCACAAACATGGTGACTTACCTAGCACATGTTTATTATTTCATAGTTCTGTAAGTTAGAAGCCTGACACAGAGCTCCCTGGACTAAACCAGGGTGTAGACAGTATTATGCTCCTTTCTGGAGGCTCTAGGGGAGAATCTATTCCCTTGTTCATTTGGGCACTTGTTCTGCATTCAATTCCTTGAGATTCTAAGACTGACATCCATTCATGTCCCTGATGTTTGTTAAATGAGGGTGGTTTCCAGCTTCTCTCAGCCAACTGTATTCCTTGGCTCTTCCCTCCTTCCTGCATCTTCAAAGCCAACAAAGGCAGGTAGAGGGGTCCCTCTCAGCTTGGATCTTTCTTCTTTCTTCTGTCTTAACTTTGACTCTCTTCTTCCATTTTTCTAGGACTCTGGTGATTAAATTTGGTCCATCCAGATAATCTAGGATAATCTCTCCTTCTCAAGGTCCTTATCTTAATCACATCTACAAGTCCCCATTTCATGTAAGGCAGTATATTTACAGATGCCAGTGATGAGAGGGCCCTATCTTTGGGTAGGGTTGGGATGGATCATCACTATTCTGCTGACCACACACTCTACCTCGCTCCTCAAATCCTTACCTCTTTTTCTTTTTCTTCTTTTCCATCTTTCTTCTCCATGCCCCCCTCATACTTTCCTTTTTTCTTAAGTTTTTTTTTTTTCTCCCAATCATCTTGTGAGAGGCATCGTGGTAGGTACTGATAAGCAATAAAAAGATTAGTTATATCCTTTGCCCTCAATTACCTTACAATTTAATGGGAGAAATAATTCCAATTAAAAGAAAAAAGAAGAGAGTAGGTGGTATACATTTCTCATATGTCCCATCTCTTTTATCTCTCCCTTTCAGCATCAAAAACTTCCCACCCTAAAACAAAAGAACCAAGGCTCGAAATATTTGCAAGTGAATTAATAAGGGGGTTTTCACAATAATGGAAGATTCCCCAACCCCTGTATCCATCAGATCAAATATATCTATATCTATATTTATGGTAGGTGTGTATAATGAACCTTAAACTACAGTGTGATTTGGTAGCCCTGCCACTTCTTCCTCACGAAGGGATGGGTGCTCCTCCCTTGGCAGGGAGAGGGAGTGAAATGATTTTACCTTTCCAACCATGGGTTTCTTTCTTCATTCGCTTCTGTCTTTCTGCAGTCAAAAATTAAGTCTCAGTTTAGCTTATTTGAACACATATGGCAACCCTATCCATGCTAGATACTTTCTTGGTGCTAGAGATACGAGAATGAGAGAATGTTTTGAAAGCAAATGCTTTTTTGTTGCTTAGCAATGGCTATCAACTCACATTTTGTTTCCCTTCACTCCCCTTCACCGCAGTTTTCTCATCCATCTGCAGAAATAGGTCAGGGCAATGTGGAACCCAGGTACCATTTTGTCTGGTGTCTCATATAAAATATTATCTTCTGTGTGTGTTGTCATGGTGTGAAGATCTGGAAAAGTTGACCCCCAGCCAATGTGAGTTTGAAATGCCTGCATCCATATCTATGAGGACTTTTTTTCCAGAAAATATATTGAAAGCAATTTTGTACAATTTGAAGAAAATTCATACACATAATTGTGTCGTCTAAAAATATAAAAAAATTAAGAGAACATCAGTTATGTCATGAATGCATAAAATATTTGTAAATGATAGTAGTTTCTCATTTGTGCTTATAAATATATACAAATCTATTATAAACAGTTAAAATCTGTCAAAACATGCACACAAAAACATACCAACCATGGCACCATTTGCAGTGGAGAGAAAGGTAAATAAAAACAAAGGTGCAGTGTTAAATCCTAACTGCCTAAAATTAACTATAGTGCATACTGTATTATTGTATAATTTTATAACCACCTTCTGTTACAACATGTTGCCAATATCACTTAAAATATCTGTTTAGGTCTTGTGACCCTAACATCTCTCGCATTATAAAACAAACATTTGTCTTTGTAAAAAAAGAAAGGTCATATCAGGATTTTTGCTTGATTAGGGGCTGTGCCTCTTCCGGCCCCTCAAGGCTCAATGGTATTCCAAACTGGTAGAAGGGCTTAGAACACAGTGGAAGGGACTAGACCTGCAATGTCAACATCACAGCAAACTTGCTAGAGATGTTTGTTCTCGACCATTCTACGGGGACCCACTGAATTGGAAACTGGTGTCTAGCAACTCTGTTTTAACAAGCCCTCAGAGGGACTCACATGGCCCCTAAAGTTTGAGACTGCCCGTTCTAAACCACTTTGTCAATATGGACACATTTGTCTGAAATCCCAAGTTTGCCCTTGACATTGGCACTGATTTCCCCATGACTTTGACATTCCTTCTCAAAAGCTCATCTTTCCTAGCACATGTGATTCATTCCTCTGGTTTTCTTACTCTCACCCAACCTCTGCCTGGAGCCCCTCTTTCTCTATTTGCTCTTTAAATGCAGTCACTTCTCAAAGTTCAGCCCTCAGGCCCTCTTTTCTCCCTGTGCTTTGAGTGATTCACCTCCTCTCTTCATCTCACCTTCCTGTGGAGGGCTCCCAGCTTCGGACCTCTTTGCTAAGATCCAACACTATCTTTCCATCTCCACTTCATCTTCTGTTTTGGGATATCAACAGGGTCCAACCCATCCCAAACCAAACAGAGTTTTTCTTTAACCTACCCAAACCTGCTCTTCCTTCTAGGTCCCCTCATTCTCAAAGTCAGTTTTCAAATGCGAGATTATAGTCATTCCTACATCCCGGTTCTGAACTCCTCCCACCTCCCACACAGAATCAAGGCCAGCTGAAGCAGCCTTCTCAAGCCTCTGGATTTTGTTCTGTCCATTATCTCAAGTTCATTATATTATCTGGTTCTCATCTTTCACCAAGGGATTGACAGTAACTTCAACTGGCTTTGCTTTCTTCCAATCCCTCTCTGCTCAGTTTGTTCTCAAAACAGATCTGATAATGAGCATCAACCAACGTGTCTTCATTCAATGCCTTTTACTATCCTAGCTCAATGATCCCTTTAAATTACACCCTTCACTGTGACCACCTTGTTCACTCCCCTTTCTGCACCCACCTCCCTGGAAGGAGTGCTTCCTGTTCCTCAAACATCAGGGCATGTCTGGACCCTGCCTTTGTCCTGGCTTCCCCCTCAGCTTTCGATTGTCCTCTCCATTAAACTTTGCTCGTCAGAATCCATGGGCAACCTTAGTGGGCAGGTCAGACAAGGCCTCTCTAAGAGCGTGACTATGCTTCTTGGGTAGACTCTCACACCACTCTGTCCATCTCTGGGCATTTTGCAGCATTCTTGAGTCCTCAGTTGTCATGTCCATGCATCCAAGTCAAATTTAATTCTCTCTCCTATGGGGCACCTGAGACAGGCAAGGTTATCTCATTCATCCTGACATCCCCTCAGCACACAGGGGCTCCAAGTCTTACCTGCCTAATGGACCTGAGCGTGTTGAATGGGTGCGATGTTCTATGTAGCCATGAGATGGGGACTGTGAGCAACTACAGAAGTGGGTTCATGGCCCCGTGCTTCCGGTGGTGCTTGCCAGGACTTCTGAAGTCAGAAGGCCTGAAGGAAAAAAGGTAGCTTGAAGCAGGGGAAAGATAATTCCCTAGAAATCTATCACTGTCTAGGTCCAGCCTCGCCACTCCATCTTGCCCTAGCCCTCCCTCTAGAGAAAGTTTTATTTTCCCTCATTAGCTGCCTTGAGAGTTCCCCAGCTGCAATCTCCTTTGGTCTTCTCTGGTTCCCACTGTTTGTTTATTTATTTCCCTGTCAGTCTCTTTCGCTGGCTGTGGTTGTAAATAGAGCGGAGGACTGTCACTCCGGGACCTGTGCAGTGAACCTGCCACACATGGGTAGCAGGCGGGTAGACTCTGGAATCAGATGTGAAGGGTTATTCTTCACGCTCAAGAGTTGCTCCAGGCACTGGCCCAAGCTGTCCAGATGGTTTTGCTCCTAAGCATACAAATGGAACTTTACAGACAGAGCATCACATGACCTGCTATCACCCCCACCCCCACCAGCCCTGGCCCTCCCTCTCCTTCCTATTCATGCTTCCACAACCCCCCTGGCCACAGGTGGGGCAGATGGCAGAGGGGCCCTGACTGGCAAGTGATACTCCACAGTGCACTCTCTCATGCCTGAATTTTGTCCCTTCTCTGAGAAAGTTAGAGTTGAGTTTGATGGAAATTGCCTGGTTATCCCAGCTTCCTAAACCTGAGTGGCTTTGCTTATTGGTTCTGGAAGGAAAGAGGCAATGTGGAAGCAGGTCAAGAACGCAGGACTTTGTCTTTTCCCCAAACCACCGCGCAACGCAGATGCTTCCAGCTTGGCTTGTTTCTGAGCCAAAGCACATCGCCCCCTCACGCCGTCCTCACGCAGTGCCCATTACCTTGTGTCACCTCCTTCTCTGC
>NW_004567125.1:24992744-25029552 GCF_000260355.1 Condylura cristata | reverse complement strand
CCCCCCTCCCTGTCCCCTGCCACCCCTCTGCCTCTCACTGAATTCTCCAGAGTAGCCTGCTCTTCCCAGGCAGCTGCCAGTGAGGAGCTGTCAGCGGGAGAGCCACACAGGCAGTGCCATCCTGCTAGTCTGCAGTCCTCCCCCGACTGCGTGGCAGTGCGCATCATCTGTCAGAGTGCCCCCTCCCCTCCCCCTGCTCCGCACCCCCTCCCTTTGCAGCTCACTCGCTCTTTCCTTGTTCGTGAGATGCAAAGCTGGAGAGAGCAGAGCCAGCGGGAGCAGCATGTTACCGCAGCCCTCCTAGGGGCTCCTAGGTGAGGGAGACCAGCCCTCCGCCCCTCCCATGTCCCAGCAGGTGGCTGACTCTGTCATTCAGGGCCTCACCGTGCCATGCCCAGTTGGGGCCCGTGCCAGTTACTCCTTCCCAGCTGCGCTGCCAACCATCAGCCAGGTAAGAGAGAGCAACTCCTTCCTGCCGGGCTGTGTGGGTCCCCTAACTGGTCCAGGCATCCTCCTCAGAGGTTCAGGACAGCTCGAGGCAGAAAAGATGCTCTCTTGATATGTTTCTCCTGCATCCTCTATCTAACAGAGTCCCTCAGAGCAGGCTCAGTCTGTCACTCTTGCCAGGGGCAAGGGGCACGGGCATTCATCCTATATGGCGCTCAGGTGCCAATGTCCCTTTTTGTTCTCCCTCCTCCTTGATCCCAGCGTCCCGGGTCCCATAGAACCTGCTTTCTGGTCCAAAGGATGCTGTTTCTTCTCTCAGATCCCTTCAGGGGCTCTGGAAATACTGTAGGTTGATATCTGGACCATGACACTGTCTCTGTCAGTTTCATTCATGTCTGTTTCTGCTGTTGTTTCCAGCGGGTGTGCTGCACAGCAGTCTGGCTGCGCACGGCTTCAGTTTTGTTTCCAATCAGAGTGTGGTCTTGGTATTGCAGGTGACTAATGCTGTGACACATTCCGATGCAGAAGGATTCACAACCACAATGAGTTGGAGGAAAATTAAAATACGTTGGCAGTCACCAATTTCTTTCTTTTTCAGCTTGATTAAAGTAAAAGCTCAAAAAAAAAAAACCAAATAAAATTACAATATATTTAAACTGCACAATGTGATAATTTGATCGATACTTACATACAGTGGTAAAGGATTCTCTCCATCCAGTTCATCCGCACAGCCATCAGCTGGGCACCCATTTCCTTTTCTAAAATCTCCCCTCCCCAATTTTTATTATTGCATACAATGCTGAAATAACATTATAGTTAAATTTGTACTTACTGTTTTTCTTACACATTTTCTTAAAACCAAACTTGCTGGGATGAAGGCATTTAAAATTGAAAGATAATTGACATATAACAGTATCTTAGCTTTAGGCATACGATGTAATGGTTATTTTTGTGTAGTGTGTAATGATTCCCACAATGTGTGGTTAACATCTGTCACCACACAGTTACAACTTTTTTGGCAGATCACTAATTTCTAGGAATTGCATTAAGGGCACGTTGTCACTAATTGGAGTCAATGAGTTTCTGTCATGAACAGGAAGCTCACTGGGTCCTTCTCAGTGTTGTGAAGGTAATGATTTTTGGGGAACCCATGAGGAGAGTGGCTTTTACTGAATGTCAACCATTGTTTTCCTACATGCTGAAAAACTGGCTTTAGGTCCCTGCAGGTCCAAATCTTGGTACCTTGAAGAAAAACCTACCCCACCCTGCAAACTGAGTTATTTTTTTCTATAGTTTTTGAAAACGTCAGGGTTTTCTTGGAAGATGGAAGAGGTGCTTGGAAGTGAGGAAGTGAGATTACTGCAATCATGAGATCATATAACTTGTTGGGAAGACCTCAAAGCCCTAAACAATTGCTGTGTTATCACAGGTGGCTGGTAGGATTTTTTTGGGAATGGTCTTATGAGCTCTCTGTCCAGTAAATGAGTTTTATTAACTGTTTGATCTTTGTTTATTCCTTAGAGTAAGTTCCCTGGAAGATGGCGGATAGGAGTGGGGTGAGTTGTATAGTGTTGTATAGGCAAAGTTAAGCCACCTCTGGCTTTTGACATTTAAAAAAAATTTCACACCTGCTTAACACAAAAGAATCTGAAAACTTCCTCATGGTCTTTTTTCACTTGAATTAAATGTGCTAATGTGGCTGAGGTCTTTCTCCCATGGGTCAGTGAACTCTGACCTTCTTCCTTAGCTATATATAATCTTCTAAAAATTCCAGGTATTCTCAGGGGGCTGAGTAAGAGTACAGGTGGAATGGCTGAGCAAAATCATCATATTTCCATTAAAAAAATAAAACCCTTCAAATATGGATCTCAGAGGTGGGTCTGCAGCAGAAGCAGCAGCCACAGCTAAATCTCCCGAGATGTTACAGAGGGTGGAGAGAACACTGCTGGTCCTGGGTCATGTATCTCAGGGTCACTCACTGGCTTACCCTGGCTCCTCCATTGAGGGCTACTGAACAGCTTTGGCTTTATAATCTGTAAAATGGAAACAATAACCAAGGCCCAGCTTTTCTCCAAAGATTTTTGTGAAAATCAACTAAAAGGAATAAGTATCACGCGGATTGTCAGGATATGCCAGGCACTCACGTCCCTCCACTAGACTGCTTAGTTCTTTCAACATCCAAGATCAGACTGAGTCTCGCAGAGGTTAGGAGCCTTGATCAAGTTCAGCTAGAGAAGGAGAAACACTGTAAGTTGTGACTATGCAATATGCATGTAAGCTTTGCTGTGTTCGATCAGTCCTATCTCCAGGTCTGTGTTTTGTGCTCCTTCACTTCCTCTCTGTCCAAACACCTGCTTCTCCAGGGATGTCAGAAGTGCTCATCTGCTTCCCTACTGTGTCTAGGCAATTTTTCAAGACCCAAGAAGCATCCATATTCTCATGAGGTCCTTCATCAGCATTCTTTCAGTAGAAATTCCAGAAATCTTTGAAGTTCTGCAGTAAAAGATCTAGAAGGAAGAGGAGCTTAGAAGAGGTGAATGGTGTAAAGTAGATTCCTACCCAGGCTTTGTGTCTCAAGGAAAAGTGTGAGGATTTGCTCAACACCATTGTGCACCAGAGTGCACCCCACACAGCCCTGCTCCCTTCTCCCACCCCCAGTGCAGACGCGTGTGAGCCTGGCAGGGCCTGAAAGCCAGACAAAGCATTTCCCAGAGGACTCTGCTAGGAAGGGACAAATCCTAGCAGGAAAGCTGTCCTCTAAGCTCCAACACTGTTGCTCAAGCTAGACCCCATCCTAACCCTGGATCTGGCGCTGGCATCTTTTTTTTGCATGACTCTAAATGTCTGGCTAAAATGGTGCTGGAAGGATGTAAAAGTCGTTGGCTGAAGTCATTCAAAATGGAAGATTAGAAAGGTCTTATTTTATATTCAAAGGAGGGGGAGAGTGAAGCTGCTTTCTGCCCACAGTTGAAGACCCTGATGGCAAGTGTTAACACTTTCTTACTGCCCCTGAGGGAAAAGAAAATGATAACAAAGGCCTGGCCCTGTGAGATATGAGGAGAGAGGCACATTCCTTTGGTGCTCACGCTTGCATCAGCCTTGGGGTCTTGCAACTAGGTTTCGCTGCTCCTCTATCTCTGTTGTGCCTTCCTTAGTTTAGACCTGACTCCAAGGCTCTCCACGTGGCTTCACATTTTTGGAAGGGTGAATAATTATATTCATGTTTGCTCATATATCTTGTCCAATTCTTCCAGTTACACAGGAAGTTAGCATTGCCTTAGTAATTCTGATTTCAGAGCTGAGAAAGCAAGATCTTGAGCCAAGATGACCCAGCCAGGCAGGGGCAGAATTAGAGCTGGAACATTTGCCGTCTGCCTCTGACTCTCTCACTTGGTGCTGCTTTTTTTCTGCCAGCATCCTGCTCTGGACATGGTCTCATTCACCTACCTGCTTGTTGATTCTGCTAATTTCAGCCAACACTCACTGAGCATTCCCTTGGTGCCAGCCACTGTGCTGTGTTGGAGATGTACAGATGGAAAATACACCTTTTACTGATGTACTGTACTTCTGTAATGAATCTGTGTCTGGTGTACATTGCTGGCATGGAGGAGGTACTTGGAAGTTATTTGAATGAATGAATGAGTGGATGGACACAGTTTCCTGCCTCTGATGAATGGAGACTAGAGTTAAAAAGGGAGTTCTGGCATCTATTTGTGCCAGGTACTGGCACAGAAGTATGACTAGAGGCACAGAAGTATGACTGGAGTAGGCACTTATAGTGTCTGGGTGTGCAAGGGAGGTTTTTGGAGAAGTGTCCTGAGTAAAGCTTGAAGGGTGAGAAGACATCGAAGAGGCCAAGATATGGAGCCCTGTGATATGTGCTTGAGATTGAGAATAACACACAGTTTCTGGAGCACAATGCACAAGCCAGGGAGCGCTGGGTCACTCTCAAGGCAGGCAGGACCCAACTGTTAGGAAGTCTGTATCAACTTCTTTATTAAATCTTGCACTTTAACCTTAGGTTTGGGGGGCTTGTGATCTGTGAAAAGAAAGGAATGTAGTCATAGTTTGTGATGTAAGCAGGTCCAGTGACTCAGTGGTTCTAGTCCTGGGCACATCTTTGCCACACTTGCCAGGGTGACCCTTCATTTCCAAGATCTCCACTCTACTTACCTCCATGGCCTTATTTCCCCCCACTGCCTGTCTACGGGGTGGAGCTGAATTGAAGGGGGTGGGCTGGACCATCAAAGTCAAAGGCTACCAGGGCATGAATTGAAGCAGTGGTAGAACGGGTCAGGAGAAGGAACCAAATTTGGTAAGTATGAAGGTGATTTAATCAATATGATTTAGTACTTGGTTGACCCCAGGAGATGAGAGAAAAGGAATTGTCTCTAATTACTTCCCTCTTTCTAGCTTGACTTCCTTGGTGGATGGTGGTGCCAGAAACTGAGATAAGGAGTTCCAGAGGAATTCAGGGTTTGTTTGTATATGTGGGTTGAGGATGGGGGTGGGAGTGGGACTGGGGTGTGGAAAATAAAGTGGGTCAAGAAAAGGGGGGAATATGCAGTGCTCAGTTTTTAAGACATATTTGCATTTGCTGTGGCTGCTAGATTTTGGTGAGGTGGAAAGGAATTAGAAATGGTCAGTAAAGCCAGTGTAGTTAGGAATGTGGGCAAGGATGAGATTACTCAAGGAGCATTTAGGATAGGAGTCAGAATCATGGGTGGGTGCAGGGAATACCTCATTTACAGTGTGGGCAGAGAGGGAGGCATCAGTGAAGGAGATGAGGGGAAGAGCAGTATGTGTGTGGGGGGGGAGGGGTGGAGTAAGGCCAGGGAGGTCAGTGGAGTAGAGCTGTAGGAAATGAGGGTCACCCAGGCACATCAGCAAGGATATCCACAGAAACAGCAACACTGGGCCACTTGACTTCAAAGAAGACATGGATCCTTTGCAGGAGTGGTAGGAATGGGAGCCAAATTGTGAGGGTCTGAGGAGGGGATAAGAAGAGGGAAACAAGAGATTTTTTTCAGAAAACCTTGCTGGTAAGATAATGGAATGCCCAAAGGATTGGTTTTTTTAAATGAAAAGTATTTTAATTTGCAAATATAGAACAATATGGGAGAAGGAGATAATGAAGGTAGAGGAGAGAATTGATAATGCAGGTATGTGGGGTTGAAAGGCGTCAAAGCACAGGAGGACAGATTCACCTTAGACATATATTTGAGAGAAGTAGGAAAGAAATAGTAGTGGCAGTGGGGATAGGTTTATAGGCAGGGAGATGGAGAAAGAGGCTGAGGTTTTTCATACCTGAGGTCTTGATGGCCTGAAGAAACAGGAGACCAGGTGATGGATATATGAAGGACTGAGTGTTGCAGGAGTCCTCTGTTTCTCTACATTCTGGTATCCTTAATATTTCTAAATATAAGTCTGAATAGTTCAGAGTCTAATTCTAAATAATAGATCACTTAAGAAAAAATAGAGTTAAATATCAACTCGTTTCATGGAAGACTTTAGACATTGGGAAGCTAAGTTGTAAAAGCCGAGTATACTGCCTAAGGCTGAGATCACAACAGGATAGAGATAGGTCAGAAGGTAAGTGATCAGATCATAGTTTGTATCCTTGCTGGGTGTTGGCTGGGTAGGTAGGCAGCTGGACAGTGAGACGGATGGCTGTAGGTAGGCCCTATCTCAGGAGCTCTACACATCTTTACACCAAAGAAATGCGACATTGAGCAGCCTTTGAAGTTTGGTTTCAATAGGTGATATCAAGTCATACTCATTCTAACCTTCTATGACTGTTAGTCCCTGCTCCCAAGGAGTCAAATTATTGGTGTTGTTAAAAATGGATTTATTCATGGGAAAGAAAACCTGCAACAGGAAGTACATCAGAAATCATTTCCCATTCAAATTGCTTCCTTCTAAATTTTAATTTTTATCAAAAGAGACACATATTGTCACTGGTCACAGTATATACACAACTTCAAATGTACCTAAGAGACTAGAACAATGAACTCCTATTATTGGGTACTAACCCCCAACTTCCACAGTCCTCACTCTCACCTCAGATGATTTTGAATAACATTTCAACTCTAAATGTTTCAATGTATCTCTAAATAATAATGTCACTTAAGGAAAAAAAAAACAAGCCTTACTATCAATATCACACTAATATCAGCATCTAGTCAGTACTCAAATTTGTGCAATTTTTGTGTAATATACTTGTGGTTCTAAATTTGAATCATTATCCAAAATAAAACCCATATATTGCATTGGGTTGAAGTGTTTCTTAATTATTATTTTAATGGTCATTGTTGTCCTCTAATTATTAGTCCTCTAATGTCACCTGATTTTATGTCATCTCCCCTGGTGTTAGCAAACACTCATTTTAGGACATCTAAGGAACAATTGTGGGTTTAGGAACAAAGCCCCCACAGTTTAATTTTAAAATTCCTTCTAGACAAACTTAAAAGGTGAAGCATAAAGATAGTGAACAAAGAGAAGAAAAGAGTATTGAAGGAAGAGGCTGCAGAGGGTGGTAAGGAGACAAAGTTTCAAGAGGGACAAAAGAAAATGAAAAAGGTAACAGACAGACACCCTTACCCCTCATCCACCAAGATGCTTGAAACTACTTGCAGGTGTGTTTCCTACATTTACATAGCACCTTGGTTAGCAGAAGGTACATACAAATCCTTTAAATAATATTCTGGTATTAATTAAATGGTATTATTTAATAATATTCATTTTTGTATTTCCCCAGCTTATCCAATAGTTGAGCAGACTGAGTTATGCAAGCAATTCTATATTACAGTAGGGAAGTAGTAGGAATTCCCATTCCCATTTCACAGATGATGAAACCCTTGGTACAATTAATAATAGCAGCCTGCACTAAATAGTGATTTGCCGTTTGTCAAGCATTGGGCTAAACACTTGATTACACAATCCAATTTAATCCTTACAACAAGCCTACGATCTTGAGCTATTATCTTCATTTTACCTATGATGGAAATAACACTCAGAGAGGAACTGTAACCTGCTCACATTTACAAATATGGAAAATTAGGCAGTAGAGATGGAAGCTTAGGGTTTTTAAATGCTCTGTTCCTGTTTTTCAGGTCAGTCTACTTGCCACAAAATTAGCAATCTTTTTTATAAGTTTATTTGTTTTTGCATGTGCTTTCTCAGTGGCAAAATTCCATCTGAATAGAAGCTTAGGAGCATCTCCAAATGTAATAATAGGGTACAGTGTACTAGAATTTGCAATGCTTTT
The DNA here is from genome assembly GCF_000260355.1 of Condylura cristata. Taxonomy (NCBI): domain Eukaryota; kingdom Metazoa; phylum Chordata; class Mammalia; order Eulipotyphla; family Talpidae; genus Condylura; species Condylura cristata. The sequence goes on along the minus strand of NW_004567125.1, from coordinate 25,021,838 downwards.
TTCTTCCCTCAGACTTTCCTCATTCCTCTCTTATAAACACCTTGAAAATAGACAGGGCAGGTGCATGGATTTGTGTTTTACAGATGTGAAAACTGAAACATGAAGCTCTAACTTAGGCTAGTAGGAGGGGTCGTTGGGATGCCTTAGCAGAATTTGAGCCAGAGGCTCTTGCTTCTGATTCCAGGTCGGGGGCTTCTTGGGGATCTCTTTTAGAACCTCAGGAAAGAACCTGACTTGTCCCCTTGGATGTTCCTCATGAGAAGTCAAGCAGGCTCATTGCAAATTAAATTTCTGGATGCTTGAACTGATGAACAGGAAATGAGGCTGCTAATGCTCAGAGGAATGAAATGGAGATGCATTTTTTTTTTTTTAAAGAAGAATTTTGGGACTGTGGCCTCCTTCTGTCCTTCCCTTCCCTGTGTCCTTCCTGTCTCCATGGAAACACCAAATCAATGTAGCTTATGTTGATTCATGTTTTTAACTGTTACTAGGAAGCTACAACGTGGAAATTGCTTTTAAAAGATTTGTGGAAGGGCTTGAACGTGCTGACCAGAATTCAAATCAAATATCCGATTGACTGTTTTATTAAAAGCTTTTAATGTGGCATTATCCTAGGTGATATGTTGATTAAACAAACACACAAAGGGGCATTTGGTAATAAATCTCTGTCTTCGCTATCATGGTTTTAAAAAATATTATATGGCAGACTTTAATTCCCTTTATCTTTGATTTAATTACATTTTTGTGCCTATGTGGCAATGCCACTTGGCCTTCTTGCTCTTGATTAATTCCACACTGTCCTACCTGGATTGGAGAACCATAGCTTGCAAATGACTTAGGTACTGTACGGCTGCCCCTGAGTCACTAGCATTTGGTGGACTTTAGTCTTGACCTGCAGACAGCAGAAATCTAACATGTTTCTGCCATAAGGAGTCCTGGATGGTTTTCCAGAATTTTTTTGTGAATCCAAAATTGAATTCAGCAGACATTTATTAAACACCTGCTCTTCATGTGAGGCAATGAGGATTGATAGAAGTCTTAGAGTCTGCTTTGTGGAGCACAGTCATTTGGGAGGATCAGAAAACATAAATCACAGGATAAACTACAGACTGTGATGCAGGATGTCAGAGAATCATAGCAATGTGGTTATGTTGGAGGGGGCTCCTCCTGATTGAGGGAGTTCTGGAAAAGCTTTGGAGCTTTTAGCTTTTTATCTTCGAGATTTTGCAGTGAAGAAGGTTGGGGGTGGGAGGAAGAACAGGGTGGGGACATTCTTTCTGGGCAGAGGTATCAGATGTGTGCATGGCCACACATGTGGGCTTGTGTATCTTTGGTTGCATGTGTGCATACCTGTTTGGGTACATATGTGCTTATGTGAGCATGCTTGTATGTGCATGTGTAATGGAATATAATACTGCATAGATAGTGGGACTGAATTATTAGAATGCCAGTAGGAAAGGGAGCTGCAATGGATCCCATCTAAGATGAACATACAATTGATCTTCTTCTGTGAGTAACTCTTGTGTATGTCAGAGGGTGTGTGGTGATTTGTGGGTGAAAACTGGGCAGGAGCTCAGTCATTGGGAACAGAGAAGGACATGCATGGTGCTGGATGTTGAATAATCTTTGACATGGCATTACCAGTGGGTGGGAGGGAATGAAATTAAGAATTATCAAAAATACAACAACAAAGTTGGAAAAAAATCAATTCAGTAATAGGAATGGAGAAAGGGAAGCCCAAAATACCCTTACTGTTACCCAAGGGGCTAGTGAGCGGTACGTCATAAATAAGCAGAGGGAACCCAGTGGGAATAGGGGGTTGGGAGGGCACAGTGGTTGATGTCCATACGAGTCTTCAGTCTGAGAGGTGGCACTGTCCAGCAGTCCTCTGGAGAAGCCGTCTGGGGCTCAAGAATGGCAGGACCAAAGCACTGTTTCTGGAGAGAAGCAGTGACCAGAAGCAGTAAGCGGAAGGGTAGCATTTCTCAGGAGGAGCAAGTACAGGATAGGGAATGTGGAGTGAGAAGGGAAGAGGAGTAGAACAGCCCCAGAAGTCAGAGCAAACCTTGCCGTGATTACTTCTCTTGCAAAAACAGGCTGGGCCGGTGAAGGGGAGCTATGTCCAGTCTCTACTAGCTCATCAGAAAAGTACTTGTAACCTCAAGGCAGGGCGCTCAGTGGAGGAAGGCAGAGTCCAGGTGGCTGGCGTCCTTGTCAGACCACCCACCCACGCGCCTTTTCTTACTTCTTCAAGAAAGAGCACACTGGAACACTTATGCTAGGTTCAACTTACTACCCCTAGGATTCTTTATGCATCTACCTCTACAGGCAGAAATGTCAAGTTCAGGTCCTCCCCAGAGTGGGGCCCTGTACTAAATCTGTGCTTCTCAAACTTGGGGGCCACTAGTTAAGCCTTGGTTTTTAGATATGAAAAGCTTGACTGGTTTTAATTCTTATTTTTTAACTGATGCTAGATGCATAACCACACACCCTGGTTTTCTACCCTTCATATTCTGTTCTTTCCTTCAAAACCTTATCAATGACGTTTTCTTTAACCTTTTTGGTTCACCTACTGGCTTCCTATGATGATATTATGTGGTTAAAGACTAATCAAAGATTCTGGACCCTGGTTATAATTGGTCAGCTTCCACAGAGATGGCCCTGTCTTACTTCCTTGGTGCTCTTTAATACTAGATACATAACTGTGGCAGGGTGCAGTGATATTTGGTAGAAGATGGTGGATCCTGTGGTGGTAGATGTGCTGTGGTCACAGATATGTGATTAAGTGTGAACCTGTATCCCTAAATCACATATAGTGTGGTAACTAATGTTATCTCAATAAAATTAATACAATTTAAAAAAATCCTGGATGCCAGTCTGGGCAGGAAACTGGAGGAGTTCTCCTCTACCACCTTAGCCCTCACAGAAGGGCTCTACAGCGGCATGACCTTTGAGTTAAAACAAGGGCAGAGGTCCTCCTGGTGGCGCAGCGGGTTAAAGCACAGCACTGAGAAGCTAAAGCCACTTCTGCATGAGTTCAATTCCCGCCTGCCCCGGAGGTGACCACATGGCGTGGCAGACCTCTCCACTGCTCCCCTCAGCAGTGTACTTCGTCGCTCTGCCTGTTCTGCTCCCCGCTCTGTCTCTGGTGAAACCTCTCACAGCCCCTGAGCCTCTGGCCTGTACCCCAGTTTTGTATGAACAAATAAATAAATCTTAAAAAAAAAAACCACAAAAACAAACAAACAAACAAAAAACCAAGGACAGAGGCCCCCTGGGTGGTGCAACGGGTTAAAGCACAGCACTACGAAGCTACCGCAGTCACTGTGACACGAGTTTGATGCCTGGCCAGGGAGCTGACCCACATGGCCCAGCAGACCTCTCCTGTCTCTCCTGCTGCTGCCCTCAGCAGTGTATTTCAGTAGCTCTGTCTGTACTATTCCCCACTCCGTCTCTGGTGAATCCTCTCACCCTCACTCCTCTGGCCTGTACCCCAGTTCTTGTATGCATAAATAAATAAATAAATAAATAAATAAATAAATAAATAAATAAATAAATAAATCAATCTTTAAACAATAATAAAAGAAAGGGCAGAGCAGGCTGGAAGTGTCAAGTTGGTATCTGACACCAGCTGTGCACTTACAAAAGGCTTCTCTGTTCTCCCCTTTGCGAAATGGGGATGATAAAGATGTTGGCCTTGTAAGTGTGGAAAGAGTTAAATAAGATAACTCAAAGGCAGTGCAAGGGAGCTAGGTCCTTGGAATCCAGGGTTGATCCATCTTTTCAGATAAACATTCCTGGATGTGCTCACCCAAGGCCTTTATTTCATTGGTTCTCCTGTGTACCTGTTCCTTATAATCCAGTTGACCAGGAAAATGTCCAGAGGTAAAGGATTCTCTTATGTTTGAATTTCAACCATGTCCCCCTCTTCCCCACTATTGATGGGATCCCAGACAGGGCTCATGAGGAATGGAAAGCATTTTTCCCCACCTCATTTTATAGCTCTAAGTTCCCTTCAGCGAACAGAGGGCCACTGTGGACATTGTCAGAGAGAGACAGTGAGTCACTGGGGAAGCAGCCACAGATTTTTTATTTCATCTTATCATCAGGCAATGTGTGGTTGCGGCAGAAACCATTCACGTTGAGGACACAGGTTCTGCACCAATCAGTCTGCCAGGAAATATCGGGTGCCGTTGTGACGTTAGGGGAGAATCTCTGCTCTCAAAGTCTGAGCACAAGTTCCGGTCCGTGTGTCATGTCTTTGAAAAAGCTGCTTCTTTTCTAGTCTTGGTTTTCTCGTCTGTAACACAGGAGTGATGATTAAACCCTCTTGAGTATGGCTTGGGATCATTGAGTGACAATATATGAAAGTGCTTTCTACGTAGTAAAAGGTTGAACAAATAGCATCTAGTGTCTTTAGTATAAAGCCGTCACTTTCCAGATGGATCTCTGCTGCTCTAGTGAATGCTGCCGTTTGGGTTTCGGAAATGACTTGCGGAGAAGCTCCATTTGGAGCCTCTTCCAGTGTGAAAACAGGCCTAGAGATCTAGTTGGAAGGGGAAGCTTTGTCCCGGGGAAGTGGTCTGCAGACTTTGGCACACATCCGAATCACCTGGAAGGTGATCCTAGAGTTTCTGGTTCTGCAGTCTGGGGGTGGGGCCTGAGAATTTGCATTTCTAACACATTCCAAGGTGATGTTGATGCTGCTGGCCCAGGTACTCCACTTGCACGGAGAACTCCTTTACTATGGTAAGCAGGCAGAGAGTCCTCCTTCTGGAACAGAAACGGTCAGCGTGAAGGTTCACGTGGGTAAGGCGGATTGGAAGAAAAAGGCAGGAGATAGAAAAAATAGGGATGATGTGCAGATGAGGCAGAACAAAGGGAAAAGTCTCACTCGTAACAAATGCAAGTGGGGGAAGTTGCTAGGTGATAGATGAGGGAGAGAGGTGAATTTCTACTGTAGGAAAAACCAGGTGAGAGGCAGGAGAAGAGTTGGAATGTGCATGTTTGAGGAGGCAGAGAAGGTGGAAATTTCTCATTAAGAAGTGAGCAGCAGTGTGGTTGTTGCTGGGGGTGGGGTAGAAAGGTAGAAGGGCTGGAGGGGGAATTGCCTCAGTGGCTTTAGGGGGACTGCTGAGATGTGGCAGAGGGGGTAATTTCAGGTCTGTGAGGTTTGGCTTGGTAGTGCTACACAATAGAAATTGGGAGAAAGGGGGTGGAATTTAGATGTGTGACCTGCCCCGTAGCTTTCTTGCTCTCTGCATTTATCATATCACATCACACCCAGCAAGACAGTCCCCCTCCTCCTGGCTCATTAGGAGATTTGATTCTGCTTGGTTCCTGCTGTCAAGCAGCTGTCTGGGGCAAGATCTTTATGCTCCCTGCTCGAAGCAGGGACCAGCCTTCGGTCAACAGTGCTGGAGCTCATTAGAGGAGGGCCCCCTGGACTCTTGATTTCAGCTCGCTGGGGGCTGGAAAGAGTTAATACCTGTGCCTTCACTGCCCCCTGCACAGCCTCAGGGTGCAAAGGGAGGCAGCTCTGGGCTGTGGGGACTTCTCCCTGAGCTGCAGCCAGAAGAGCTGGAAGCAGGTTAGTGAGACTGGGGAGGAAGGTGCAGGAGGAGTTCCTGGCTAGCTCCGCTCAGGGGCACCTCCTGCATCCTGCCAATGAGGATGGGTGTGCAGACTGTGCCCGGGAGCTGAGCAGCCGCCTGCTGGGTGTAGCTGCTTTAGTATTTACTGGATGTGGCAAGCAGAGAAAGGAGCTTTCAGCGGGGCTGCCTGCTGCCGGGCTCAAGTGGTAGGAGGTGTGTTGTGCGTGCATGCATGCATGTGTGTGTGTGTGCGAGCGTGTGCCTGTGAGTTATGCACATATGCCCTTCACCACCAAGGATTTGACTGCTAAGAGAAAGATCTTCTCTTTCCCCAGAGCTCCTTAGCCCACAGCGTTTCTGACCACCCAGTTGGCAACGACCAGCAGGCCATGAGGACTGGTCAAAGACAGTGAGTATCGCTTTTGCTTTTTTCATTTCTCTCCACGGTGCCTGTGGGGGCTGATTGCATTATTCATATTTAATTAACCTGCCTTCTATGCATATTGATTAATTTCTCCGCTGAAGCTCCTGGTTTCTCTTCCCCCTTTTATAAATCTTTGCTCTTTGCTTTTAACCTTTATTTTTCCCTTGAGTACCCTTTTTCCATTTTGTTCCATCCTGCTTGCCCCAGAGTCCCCTGTAACTTGATGTCCACCTAAGACGATATGTGTACTGTGGGTGTAATCACACTCTTGGCCTTCCTGGACTCTGGGTTACCCCTAACGCTGGTCCCCCCAGAAGTCAAAGGCAAAATGGACTAAGCGTCCCAGTGTGCTGGGGAGTATGAGATAGTGGGGTCAGAGGGTCCCGCTGGATCTTATGGATTTGATCCTGAGATTTAGCTACATGGAGGGACGGTGACAGGTCTGAGGGTGATGGTGGGCAGTGATGGATTTGGAAGAGCGAGGTGGGTATTTAAATGGCTCGGGAAGCTGGTGTGGGCTAGCAGTGAGAACGCAGGATCAGCAAGGAAGTGACGGGATATCTGGTAGCACCTGTCCCAGATGACCTTGCTTGCGCCAGTGTGGGTAGTCATCCCTGGTTCCGCTCAGCTGCAGGCTAATGAGGTCCCTGGTTTGGGCTTCCCTCTCCTGGGGCTCCGTCCCACAAGCAGGAGAAATGAGCCGTAGGCGCTCCCAAATATTGATTTCCAGAGACTCAAAGCAGCTGTAAAGGGTTTCCTGACTTTTGGGCGAGCCGGAATAAATATAGTTAGGTAAAAGATTAAAAAAAAATGTCTCTGTTCTCAGGAATAAAAATCCAATTTCCTGGGATTGAGCCTTTCCAGAATCAAAATGAAATTTTGAAAAAATGTAACAAAGCAAACTTTTTATTTTATTCATTATGTAATGCCAGAGAAGTTATTTTTAAAAGTATTTATGAAATGTTCCAGGCAATAGCAAAATAATATAAATTAGGTTTCTGTTAAAACAGATTCTATGTTTGGTGTCAAGAGTTCCCTGGGGGAAACTTTGCGGTTGGGCTGCTCCCCAACACTTCCCTTCAGTTCTCTTCTATGGGAACAAAAGGTTTGAAGCATTAAGAATGGGGTCCTCCATCAGCCCCCAGCCTCAATGCCTTCCCTGTGTCCTCCTGGCCTTGGGTCAGGAATGGGCCCGTCTTTGTGTTGAGGGGGAAGGGGGTGGTCAGGCAGCATCTCCATGGGCAAGGAAGAGGGGCTTACATATTTATTTATTTGAACTGGGATTGTGAGCCCTGTGAAAAGGGCCAGCCTGTGGGGTGACAGTGCCTCACAAACCTCCCTTGGAGTTTCTCCAACTTTATTCTCACTCACACCCTCCCAAGGCTGTGCCTTCCCACCTCCCAACCATTTTGCCTCTAGAGGGGTGTGACTCAGAACAGTCAAACAACCCAATGACTTTGGAACAAGTGCTGGCTCCCCTCCCCCATGCTTGGCTGACGTCACTTGGGTCCTCTCAAGTAAGACACAGAGAACAGTAATTTTTGGTTTGCCGGGCCCGGGCTTCCCTCTCATGGGATACATGACCTACTTAACTGCTGATGCCTGGTGGTTGGGGACACAGAACTTCAAACCATCAGGTGGTGATGAAAGGTCACCCAACAATTTGTTCTTGTCCATCCTGGGTTGGTTGTCCTTGCTCACAGGAAACTGATTTTTGTGTGTGTGTGTGGGGGGGGGTTGGAGTACGTGGGGAGGAGGTGTTCCACTGGGAAAAAGTCCTGTGACAGTATTTGTAGCACAGTGAGATAAGAGGGTGGCCCCTCTTACAGCAGATTCTTTGATTTTAGGTGAGAGGACGCGAAAGGGTAAATCCCTGTGCCCCGCAGTCTAACCTCCTGCCCTGCCGTCCCTGCAAACCAGCCAGAGGGGTAACCGTAAGCGGGGGCCTGTATGGCCGCTTTACTGATGCCACGCAGGTAACTAATGCTAACCTATCTTCTTGCATTGCCCTGTCCTCGCTCTCTTCTTCCTGCCTACCCTGCTGATGCCCCGGCCTTCGATTCCCGGGAGCAATCCCCCATCCCCGCCTCCCTGAGTGGACTGTGGTATGTTTCTCAGGGTGCTTCTTGCAGAGTTGTGACCTTGTGCTGTCCACTCAGCTGACTTGGGGAGCTCGTGAATTAGAGCTGTGCATGTGCTGCTGATGAACCCTTGAGAGACTTCACTGAGTTATGGGACAAGGACAAAAGATGGGGCAAGCTGTTTGTTTTTATTTTAAGTCCCATAACCCTTAACTCTTGCTTCTGCTCCCCTGATTTAAGACCTAATTATCCAGCTAGATCAGATGAAAAATTAAAACATTTTGTGCCAAAGAATATTTTGTAGAACAATTTTGCCAATGCTTTAAGCGTCCTTTGCAAGACACATCACAGGTGTCTTGGTCACAAGTAGCACCTTTACATGGGCCCCTGCAAAACCTTGCAAGCTGGCTGATGTGATGGGCCATTTTTTGAAACCTCCCTAATTGCTCATAGGAGGCATTGACCTGACTGTTCTATGAGTGATGATGCTGGACCTCGGAGAGATGAACTTCCTCGGAGAGATGAAGTTCTGGTCTGGGTACATCCCGAGCAGGACCTGTGCTTGAATTCCAGGGATGTGATGACTCAAGGGTCCTTCATTAGTTGCTTGTGTGACCTCATGTCAGAGCCCCCTGTGATCTGTGAGTGGACTTAGATGTCCGCTGTGGCAGGGGACAGAACACTGGGCCTTAAGTTTTGAATTGCCACAAGATTGGTGGCCTTCCATTGCACCCAGCTGAGATGAGAGGTGAGAGTAGAGAAATGCAAGCCCAGTTTTCTGCAGAAGAAAGGCTATTTCTGGGAACTTGGATGTTCCAGCCTTAAAAGGCCTCTTAGAGATGGGCTATGGAGTACAAATATTGTGCATTGCTGCCAAATATAATGCCATCTCCAGTGAACGTTAGGTGGATAAGATTTCTGTGAACAAAGACCAGAGTCAGGGATGAAAACCCTCTGGAGAGGAAGAGATGGACTTGGATGACCTCTAACATCTCTGTCCAGGTCCAGGAAATGTGAAAAAATGGAAGGAAAGCCAGGCGGCTGTAAGAACTTCCATTCACCCTGGGGAATGACATCTTCTAGGACTATTTCTGTGGCAAATTATTACCAATATGCAGGTAGCAGTCCCCTTTGATGTCACCCTGAAATCCTGAGGGGTTTATTCCAAAGCCTTCCCACTTACTTTTGACTCCCATGAGGAGTTGCTATGGTTAAATGTCAGGGGTCAGTAAATTCATTCTGCTAAGGACCAGGGAGTAAATATTTTTGGCTTCTTGGGCCATATGGTCCATGTTGGAACTGCCCAACTCTGCTTGGTGCGCAAAAGCAGTTTTAGACATTATGTGAACAAATGGGTGCTCCTGTGTTCCAATAAAACTTTATTTATACAAACAGGTAGCCTTTGGGGCTGGCATTTGTCAATCTTTGATTAAAGATAAAATCTTTGTCAATCTTTGATGAAAGGAGTTAATATTGGGAGCCAGAAAGGGACATTAGCATAAGTGTTCACTGGATCTGCCACAACAGATAACTATTTAAGTGTCAAGGCCTTAGGAAAAAGAGAATTTGAACAGGCATGTTAAAATTTTAATCATGGGGGGCCCTCCCTGGTGGCGCAACAGGTTAGGACATAGCACTGCAAGCTGGCCACGGTCGCTTCAGTGCAAGTTCGATCCCCAGCCCCAGACGCGATCCACAGGGTGTGGCAGACCTCTCCTGGCCCACCCGCTGCTCCCCTCAACAGTGTACCCTGTCAATCTGCCTGCTCTGCTCCCTGCTCTGTCTCTTGTGAAGCCTCTCACCGCCCCTGCACCTCTGGCCTATACCCCAATTCTGTAAGCATAAATAATAAATAAATCTTTTAAAAAATTTAAGCATGCGTAAGAATAGAAGAGCTTTGCTCAGTGAGTAAAAGAGCTGATAAAGGGGACAGTGGCACTTTCTGGCTGTGCCCGTTGTTCTTCTCACCTGCAGACGCCATTCTTGTTGGTCCAGTCATTCACATAGGGTGTCAAGATTGGGGATGAGCCTGCAGAACCTGTAACAGAGTCGACCTACCATGAAACCCCCATATTTCATGTTCTGGGACTCCATGATACCCCCGGGGCATGCAAGTTCCCTCTGCTCTCTGTGTGGGACTACTTTTGGGGCTTTGCAATCAGGAGCTGTTGCCAAGGCTGCCATCTTACCCTCCAAGCAGGGGAGCAAGATGTGGATTGTTATTTTGTCATCTCTGTGTTTCCTTTCCCTACAGAGAATCCTAATTTAGAATGCTTCCCAGCTAATGACCTTCATTGACTTACCATCAACGTGTCAGCTTTAAAAAGCACTGAGCCTCTAGGGTAGGGTACCTACAGCTTATTCTGCTAGTCAGAAAGAGGGAGTGAGTCTGTCCCCTGGTCTTCTAGGTGTTTCTCCTCTTGGTCCTGAGGAGACTCTGGGGTGATGGGAGGAAGATACTGACTCCTGCAGCAGCAGCTCCAGGGACCCTTTCTAGAGCTGACAGCTGTTAGCATGACAGTCCCTGTCCTACCCCGTGCTTGTTGCAGGAACAAAGGGATGAGGACACGACTGGGATGCCTCTCTCACAAGTCAGACTCCTGTAGTGATTTCACGGCGATTCTTCCTGACAAACCCAACCGGGCTCTAAAGTGAGTAGTATGGACACATGACATTTCAGAGTGTCCCCCACGGAGTACCTTCCAGGGGTTACCTACCCCCTTTCCCTAGTGAATTATTGACTCACAACAGTAAATCCCAGCTCTTGACAGCTTCCTTTCTGTCTCTGGACATGAATGAAAGCGTGCTTATTTTCCTCTTCAGATGTATGACTTAATTCCTTTTATATTTAAGTAAACTATATTTTCCACCACTCTTAGCTTCCACGCTGGGTACTTATTGGTTCTATTTACTTGTCATTCTGTGCTCTCTATTTGGAAGCACTCTCAAAGCTACTCTAAAAACCTGCTGAAATGCAGGTAGGCGGGACTCAGGGCCCATAGAGTGTAGGTACTGTGGTAAGTGGTGTGCCAGATGTTACCTCATTGGCCTCTCTCACAGCTCTGTGGTGAGCAGTGCATCATTATCCCCGTCTCAGAAGTGAAGAAATTATGGGACAATAACGGAGGTATCAGAAGCTGAGCTTCATGCTTCCAACTCCGAGACCAGTTGCTTTCCATTGTTCTCAAGACATACTGACATCAATGTGCTCACTTGGCTCTGTTTTTTGAGACAGCAAGCCAGCCAATATCCTAAATTCACCGGCTTCCAATCTGGAATTTTTTGGTTCAGTTACTCAAGAATGTACCTGTTTATCCAGTCAGGATTGCAAGATTCTGGGTGTGGTCTTGCTGGCCCCCTTTGCCCTGTTTCCCTAAGCCATGTCAGCGATGGCTGCAGGAGAGGTCCAATCAGAAATGCTCAAGATGGATGTTTCTTCTTTCTCAGGAGGCTCTCCACAGAAGAAGCTACGAGGTGGGCAGACTCCTTTGATGTGCTTCTTTCCCATAAGTGTAAGTAGAATTCGCGTTGCATCATGTTGCAGCAAAGCAGCCATTTAGTAAAAGATGCACCAAATTTACTTGGCCCAGGTCTGGTGCTGTGGTCCCAGTGAGCTCCAGGCCCGGCCCTCACAGATCTTCTGCTCAGAGGGGTACAGAGGTAGGAGCGCATCATTGAAATGTGGTGGGAAGAGAGCACCTCTCTTCAGTTTTCTTGGTTGAAAGTACTGTCCTGGAGAGTATTCATGGTCTCAGCAGTTGTAACAAGAGAGAATTTAGCTCGGGGAGTTGGTGTGATGGGCTTAGTAGGAAGCAGACAGTCTAGGTTCCAGCCCAGATCTGCTTTATAAAATTAAATGATCTTCCCATCCCCACTGCCAAGTCATGGAGAGTCTTGGGCTAGTCACCAGTCGAATGAGTATTCTGTGATTTTTGTCATTCACTGAAGTTTAGCAGAGTTTTGAATTTTATCATTGCCTTTTATTTGGAGGTTTTACAGACACCCCCCCCCCCAGCAGCTGTTTTACGTGCCTCAATTTCTAACTGAGTGCAAGTTTTATTGGGACACAACTTCTCTTATCTCTCTTCTTCCCTTTTCTCTCCTCCTTATCAAAACTACCTCTTGTTTCCCACAAAGGCAGAAATAGTCATGCATATTGAGGTGTAGGAAAGGCACTTGGATGTTGATCCAACATTTCCATTCTTGTGTGTTTTGCATCACAGGCAAGTCCAAATTCATTGGGCTTTGAAATTGCAGTGGCACGAAATATGTGGGACAGGAAAGCAGGAACCAGAAAGAGAAGAGGAATTCTGAAAAGGGAGGTTTCACACAGATATTCCCTGTTCTACTTGTTCTGTTTAATTTGTCAATATTAGAAGTTCTAATTGATCTGGAAGCTGAAGGACTGATTTTAGTTCAGACTTTGTTCCCACTTAACCCAGGAATGATTTTGTACGATGAAGCAAAGACCTTGGCAGGTGGTCAGATCCCACGTGGTCTCAATTTTGACCCGCTCTGCTACTTGGTAGCTGAATGGCCTTGATGGGTCACTTGCTTTTCAGATGATGTCTTTAGGAATGCTTCTATTTTCCACTGAAAGAGCAGTTCCCTCCGTGCTGACTGTCCCAAAGCCCCCAAAAACTAACAAATGCTTTTGAATAGATTTTAGAAATGATATGCAGAATTTAAGAATGAGCACATATTGTAGCAAGTAATTTTGTGAGGCAAATAGTCATTTTAGTGTTGTATGGATCACACTTAGGAAGGAAGACAAGGCAGCATAGATCCAGCATGAACAACATATGGCGAAACCCCCAACAGCAAGCCGATGTGCGGCTTTGCCAAGGTAATGGCATATGCACCATAATACTTGGGATTTGACAGCAAAGCTTATGTTTTTAAATGAAGCTATTCTGCCTTATTTTTCTGGAGTCACATTAGGCTAAATAAGTGTCACTATCAATTTACACCTTCTTCTCTGGCTGGATTTAATTCAAGGTCATCTTGAAGTGTGGTTTCTATTTCAGCCTTTTGGTGACTCACTTAATTCAAGTCCCTAAGGCTATTTCCTCATTCTAAAATGGGGATAGAAACACCAGTGTGCTATCACCTGGGTGCTGAATAAAGGAATACCTTTAGATGGTTTTGGGTTCTGTATTCAAAGGTATTTTATAAGAATATATTGGTATTTTTTTAAGGATGCTTTTGGGCTATCAAATGCAAAAATGTATGTGTCCTAAGCATAACCTGCAAATTTTACTGCCAATTATTAATGTTAAACCACTAGAGAGATAGTGGTAAAATGAGTGGATGGAAGCATAGGCATAAGATTGCTGTCAGGTGAGACCCTGCAATGTTGAGGCTTAATTCATTTGTTTGATTCAATGACTTTTAAACCTGAAGGTAGTTGCTTCTGCTTCTCTGGGGGATGCTCAGGGTTTCCAGGAATGCAGTAACACTTTGCTGAGCTGGGGTTGTACTAAGAGGTTACAAGCTGACACCAGATTGCTGGCTTGTAAAACCATTCCAGAAACAGACTTTTTGAACTTTGAAGTGCTGTGATCCTCCTTGGCATCTGATGTTCTGTTTTTATTCCTGTTTAGTAGAGAAAAATGTCTGTTAGTACAGAAATAAAAAAACTGATGAAGTGGATGTCTGTGAGAAAGAAAGGGGTCTTTCTTCAGGGATCACTGGCAGAATTTCAAGTTTCCGAACTTGAACTCTTACTCTCCGTGAAGGTTTTGGAGGAGGAGAGCTCTGGTTACCTTGAAGGGTGTTGACAAGTTTCTCAAAGTCTAATTAATTTGGGTTAGTATCATGACTCAATTAGGGCTGATTAAGCGTTTCCAAAGGGATTGCGCATGTGCTGGTCCCTTGGGAGAAGCAGCAGTTGATCAGAGGCGTGCAATTAAGACAACAAAAATGTCCTAAAAAGCAGAGAGAATTGCTGAGTGACTGGACTCCAGAATAATGCATCTGCATCTAGAACCTACTTCCTGGAAACTCTCCTCACCCAGGCAGCCACCCTCCCTAACTTATCCAATTCTGAAATATCAAGTTACTATTTACATTCTCATTCTCAGTCTACAGAGCTTCTTTACCATCCCTATCCTGTGAGGTATTTTGCACACTCATTTATTTTAAAAAGGATGAATTGAGTGTTCATTATGTACACAATCTAGGTTCAAGAGCTGATGGCGGTGGGATGATGTGGAGACAGAGATATCCTGGGCAAACACAAATAACACCAGAGATGGGGCAGCGTGCTGACTGCCTCAAGATTCCCAATAGAATCCTGCCTTTAGTGTCCCTCTTAAATTTCATCTTGCCCATATAAGGAGTCCTCACTCATTTTGTTACAGGCCCAGGGAGAAGGACACCCCTGAACCCCCAAACCTGCCTGCTCTAAATAGGTTCTAAATAGATCTGCCACATCAAGACAAAACATATAAGACCTTTAAAAGAAAGGAACTTTAAAAAAATAGTGTGCAATAAAGAAAAGACAAAGAATATAGTTTCTAAATCAAACACCTGAAGAAAAGACAAAGAATACAGTTTCTAAATCAAACACCATCCCCTTATAGCTTAAAGTCCACCCAAAAGGGAATGGCCCAAAGCAAGGCCTGAGAGCCTGCCATAAGTCTAAAGCACATTCTGGCCGGGACCCATAGGAAAGAGACAGAAATGGCCAGACAAGTCTGGGAGGAAAAGAATAAAACGAAAATTAAGATCAATGCTGTCACAGTCAACTCCCAATAGGTCTCTCACCCACATCTGTTTCACACAGTTCAGGGTTAAGAAACAAGAGCCGCTTCTTTACATGTTTCTCTGCTCCATGTACCTCCCCTTTTCCTAGGGACCACCCTGTTACAATTTGGGGAGCAGAAGAGCAGCTTTAGTTTAAAACTCTGTTTCAGGCCCTCCCTGGTGGTGCAACATGTTAAAGCACAGCACTCTGAGCTACCTGCAGTGACTGCAGAACAAGTTTGATCCCTGGCCAGTGAGCTGGCCCACATGGCGCAGCAGCCTCTCCTGTCCTACCTCCTGCTCCCCTCAGCAGTGTATTTCAATCTGCCTGTTCTGCTCCCCACTCTGTCTCTGGTGAATCCCCTCACCTCCGCACCTCTAGCCTGTATACCAGTTCTGTGTGCATAAGTAAATAAATCTTAAAAAAATAAAATAGAGCTTTGTTTCTACTCCATCGGGAAAGATGCTTATGTGCATCTGAATGGCGTACATGAACTGTTATGGGACCTGGAATTGAACGGACTCAGCTACTTCATAGCCCAGTGGCCATAAGAGAATCCTTCAGTCCCATGGGAAAGCTGTTTCCATCACTCTGCGATGAAGAACCCGGAGTAGGGTGTCTCAGAGGCTGGATCCAGTTCTGCCCCCTCATTCTAGGGTGCTGTCTGTAGCACCCACCCACTGAGGCTTGGCAACAACCAATCACCTGCAGCAGGTGGACTGAGTCAGCCTGGCTGGCGGCATTATGTAAACGTGCTATGAGGCGGAGATGGCTCCAGCCAGCAGATAAGGGTTCAGACGCCTGGGTTACAGCCGCTTCTCTCCTCAGCAGGCCCTGGGTACAGCAAGCCCCTCACAGGCTTAAATTTCAAACACACAAAAAGCAGTTTGGTTGTTTTTTAAACTTTAGAATAAAAAGGAACCTGGAAAGCAAATACTGGAGCCTTTTTATTCTCTATCACATTTGCTGCAATACAGCACAAAGCTGAAGAAGTACCCTTTGAGGTTTGAGGTTTGGGAGGTAATACTTCCTAACTGCTTTTTTTTTTTTTAACTAACAAATGAAAAATGAAATTGAAACTGCAGATGGCTTCATTAGATGGGGAAAATTTTTTGCTGTGCATTAATTTGCCATCTTTTTCTTGTTGTTCTGGTAACAATTAGATTTGGTGTCTGTGAGCTGTGCATGTTGTCTGCCCCTGGGGTGTGTGTGAGTCCATCCAGAAACCTTTCTGTCTCTCAGCTCATAACCAGGAGAGTGAAGCCTCTCAGTTTGTGGGGGAATTTTTTTTTTTTTCCTGCAAGATGACTGAAAGGCAGGGTGGATTTTCTGCTTTGATTCTCATGGTTCTGGTAGATACTTGTTATTTGTCTAGGTTTTACTTTTTATTTTTTAAAGATTTATTTATTTATGCATACAGAACTGGGGTGCAGGCCAGAGATGCAGGAGCAGTAAGAGGATTCACCAGAGACAGAGTGGGGAGCAGAACAGGTAGATCGTCAAAGTACACTGCTGAGGGGAGCAGCGGCTGGGTCAGGAGAGGTCTGCCGTGCCATGTGGATCTCCTCCGGGGCCAGGATCCAACTCGCACTGAAGCGACTTCCGCTTGCCGTGTTGCACTTTAACCTGTTATGCCACGAGGGAGGACCCTTGCCTAGCTTTTAGTGGGGTATTCAGTTCTTTACTCCAAATCTATTCTCCTTTCTCCTGCTTCTTTCTCCCTCGCTCCTCTCTTCCATCCTCCTTTGCTATATTGACATAAAAATTGTGTTTATTACAGATTTAAGTTGAAAGTACAGACAGGCTTCTTTCCTCCTTCCTTTTGCTAGTCAGTCTCTGTGGCATCTAGATGGATGCGAGTACTTCACCCTCCAGACCCCTTTAATCCTTGATTCATTTTGCTGTTTTATATGAAGCAGGGAAGGACTGTGCTAACCTGCTCTCCCCCAGGTGCAGAGAAGGCCAGGTTAATAGTTTGTATCTATCTTGAAAAAGAAAGTTTAAAAAAATTATCCACCTTTGGGATAACAAAGATAAAGAAAATGTAAGCGGGTCACACAGCAATCAAACAGAAAATCCCAAACAAACCAACAAACAAACACTAGAGGTGCCAGTTCACAAAGCTCCTTAATCGTACTGGACATGGTCCTTAGTTTGAGAATACTCAGATTACCAGTTGGATTTCCACTGCACAGCTGTCCCTATAACCCCCTGTAAGACAAAAATTTCTCGAACTGGGTTATGGGATATATGACCCAGTGTGTGAACACTAACAGCTGTAGGGAACTGGTGAGAAACGAAAACTTCTTGGAGTTACCTCAGACTTATTGAGAATGGGTGGGGGGAAGGGAAGAGGATGTCAGTAAGATTACCTTCCTACCCACCCCCACCCCAGTTTGAGAATCACTGCTCTAAAACATAAGAAAAACCAGGAATCTGGATCTTTCTGCTGAGGCAGGGGATCCGTGCTTCTCAGGAAACACCCTAAAGGTTGTCCTGAAGCTTCTCCAAGTTCTCAAGCAGAGCAGCCTTTGAGGGCTCTTAGTCGTTGTACATCACAGATTCCACACACATAGCAGGTGTGGCAAAAGGTGTTTGCAGCAAAGAAATAAATGCAGCAGGTGTGCTTTCTGGAGGTAGGAGGATAAGGGTGAGAGAGAGCTGTGTGAAATAGAACTGGGTGGAAAAGAAACAGGATCTCCTTCTCGCCATCCTGCTTACTTGCTAGTAGTTTGTATTAGCCCCCAGAAATGTGGGTGTATTTAGCCTTCATGAGGGTGCCTGGAAAAGAGAAGACGACTAGTAAAAGCTGGTTGTAAGAGGTTTGAATGAAAGCAAGCAGCCAGCCTTCCAATTTGGTAGTCTCAATTACCAGGTACGGCAAAGTAAGTAACACCTGTAAACCTCACTTTCCTTTTCTGTAAACGAGGAAGGGAAGCTTTGTGAGAATTAAAATGGTTTGAAATGCTGAACATGATGATGCTTACATGGAGGGACTCCATAAATATGACTATCTTTATGATTTTGGTTATTATGATATCACTTTTGAAACTGATGGGTTTGGAGTGTGGGGTCTTTGGGTTCACTCTGGGAAAGGCTCCATTCAGCAGCACGCAGTGAGTTTCTCAGACAAGTTTCTCCATGAGTGAGAGACTTTAGTTATATTTAAAGATCAGGTTTAGGGTCTCCATTGTGGCCTAAGGGTTAAGTCTCAGAGCTATCATCCCTATGGCCTGAGTTTGATCTCCAGCCTGGGAGCTGACTCACACGGCACAGCAGACCTCTCCTGTCTCACCTGCTGCTCCCCTCAGGAGTGTATTTCAGTAGATACACCTGTTCTACTCCCCACTCTGTCTCTGATGAATCTTCTCACCCCTGAAAAAGATACTTGCTGAGACACAAGCAGGCAGGAAGAGCTGCCTTTTTGTGGGGATAGCCCTAGGTTTTATTATCTTCTTTTTTGTCGGGAGGGACTCATCTTTGTGAGTCCTCAATTAGTTGCTGATTTTGGATCAGGATGTAGAATTTTAAAGGGACCAATGATTCTACAATGGGCTCAATCTCCATATCTTTTATTTTTTGAAGATTTATTTATTTATGCATACAGATCTAGGGTACAGGCCAGAAGTGCAGGTTCAGTGAGAGGATTCACCAGAAACAGAGTGGGGAGCAGAACAGGCCGACTGATGAAGTACACTGCTGAGAGGAACAACAGGCAGGTCAGGAGAGGTCTGCCTGCCATGTGGTCACCTCCGGGGCAGGGATCGAACTTATGCTGAAGTAGCTTTAGCTTCTTAGTGCTATACTTTAATCCACTGTGCCATCTGGGATGGCCCATGTCTTTTTTTTTTTTTTTAAATTTTCACAACATTCTTCATTTTTGTACAATATATGCTTCTTCATCTCAGTTGCAACCCCTGAGGATTTCCCACTGCCACGTCATCCATGTGTCATCACCACAGTACTGTGTGCTCTACCCAGCTCTTCCCATGAAATCCTATTCCTGTTTCTCTGCCATACAATGTCTCTGTTTTATAGTTGTTTGTTGATTTTAGTTTTTATTTCATTACAATTACTTTTTCCCCCCAATCCCTTACACTTCTGCTATGAGTGAAACCGGCAGGTTCCATATTTGTAACCTTTGGGTCTGTGCTCTAGACACTGCCTACAGCAGTCTGACACCTGCTTGGATCTTATGCTTTGTAATCCAGGCATTGGGTGCCTAAGGATCTTGGTTTCTATAGCGGGGTCAGTGGCTATACTAATTCCTCTGACCCTACCTCCTGCTCTTGGCATTGTGACAGTCAAGTTTGTGGTCTCATGGTGCCTCCTTTCCAGTTTCTCTATTCCTGGCCTCCATCAGTAACACATGAGATTCCTTGGAAGCCTGCGTTTCTTACCTCCTGTTTGCTAGAAATGTTGTCAGCAGCTTGTTCTCTTGGGCAGTTTAAGATTGAACATAGGGTAGAATGGAGGTTGTATTAAAATTATGGGTGGTCTTTTTCAGATTCCACAATACCTCACCAAGTCCTGATAGTCCTTTCCTAACCCTTCACAATATCCCTTCAATGTATGTGAGAATTCCTTTGGGAATGGCATTTTTAAAAGTCCACTTGTTGAATCTTATGTTCTCTCTTAATTTAACATTCCTGTGCTATTCCTGGACCAAACCAACTAGATAAATTCTCTTGGACCTTTAAGTTTTTTAATTAAATTTATTTATTTTCTTACATAGTTGTTCTTTTTTGTACCACATATGACTTCTCTCAGGAGTAGCCCCTGTAGTTCCACCACTGCCATGGTACTGAGATCTACCACCATAGTCCCTTGTGCTCTTCTCTTTCCTATCTTGACCCCTCTCTCTTTTCCTCTATTGTTGCATGCTTCGTATGGTCTGCTTGCAAGTTTTGTCTTTTTCCTCAGTTTGTTTATATTCTACATATAAGTGAAACCGTCTGATACTTATCTTTTTCCTTTTGACTTATTTCACTTAGCATAACCCCTTCCAGCTCTATCCATGCTGGTAATAAATGGCACGAGCTTATCCTTTTTGATTGCTGAGTAGTATTCCACTGTGTATGTATCACATATCTTCTTGATCCATTCATCTGTTTGGGGACTTTTAGGTTGTTTCCATACCTTAGCTATTGTAAAGGGTGCTGAACTAAACATAGGAGTGCTGGTTTCCTTTAGTGTTTTTAGTGTTTTTGTGTCTGTTGGGTAGATTCCCAAGAGTGGAATCACTGGATCATATGGCAAATCCATTTTTAGTATTCTGAAGAATCTCCACACAGCTATACCATAGTAACTGGACAAGTTTAGATTCCACCAGCATTATAAGAGGGTTCCTTTTTCTCCATATCCTCGCTGAAAGATGTTGCCTAGAGGATCTCACACAAGCAGTCTTAGAGAAGAGAGTTTTATTGGGGCCAGTTGCCAGAAGGGACTCCAAGGGAGGAGGGCCACACCAAGGAGTACAGGGAGAGAATTTATACCAAAGGGTAATAGGGGGAGAAAGGGTACAGCTCAGCTCAGAACAGCCAAGGCAGAATATACTGGATAAAGTAAGTAAAGACCCAGGCAAGGCCCGGGCAACACAACCAATCTGCACAACCAACAATGTGGGCAGAATCCTGTTGCCTCCCCCTGGATTCCATCAGTAGTCTGTAAGGTCCGGGAGCCTTTCTGGCACCCCTGCCCTCTCAGGCTGGCCTAACACATGCCAGAATGTATTGTTTTCAGCTTTTTTTTTTTTTTAATATAGGGTGAGGTGGTCTCCTGTTTTTGATTTGCATTTCCCTGATAATTAGTGATGAACATTTTTTTCACATGCCTGTTGGTCATTGACATTTCTTCTTTGGAAAGATGTCTTTTTAGCCCTTTTACCCATTTTGTGACTTTGTTTTTGTTGAGTTGTGTAAGCTCTTTGTAGATTTTTTATATCAGTTCCTGTAATGGTGGGCAAATGTTTGTTCCTACACAGTAGGATGCCTCTTTATTTCGGGCACTTCATTTTTGAAACACTTTAGACTAGAGTTTGGTTCACATGTGTTTGATAACACCTCTTTGTAGTGAAGGAGTCATCTGTGAATGCTGAACTCTATTCCTTTCAGGGGCACATCTCTGCTGTCGCCCCTGTAATAGAAAACTTCTTGCCAATTTCTTAAAATGTTTGCTTTTGCTATAACTTGACTCAGCTTCTGCCTGATACAAAGGGAGGGTATAGGAGCGGTAAGACCTGGCTCTTCTAAGCTTCTGTGACCATTTCCTAGGAACAAGGAGCCACGTGACTCAGGCAGAGCCTGTTTCTTGTTTCCCTTATGGGGCTTTTTTGTAGGATCTCTTAGGTCCTTCTAGGCATTAAGTCTTGAACAGTCTTCAAGTCCTGCTACTATTCTAGTTTTTCACCTCTCTATATGAACACTAACAAAGTGGAGTTCATTGAAGAGAATGAAGCCAATCACATAACTTAAATATAATTAGCATATGAATTGCTCGTCAATTAATGTCAGTAACTGGAAATCATTTCTTCTCTAAATACTCCCTACATCTTGTTTAGCCTTGACCATTTGTAAACACCTTTAATTTGTAGGTAGCAGCTGTGAGTCTAATGCTGTTTTCATCAGGAATTTCAAACACATGAACTTTGTTCTCAATCAAAGGTATGGACTTCATCAGAGTTACATGTATCTGGGTTTTATAAATATTTTTTCCTCTCCTCTCCTCTGCCTGGCCTTGGAACCCATTCATCAGTTTGTTTTTTTTTCTAATTGATTAGGGATGCTAGAAGACTCTGGTTTAGAGGACAGCACTTTGATAAACAGAGAGCGCAAACGGCCAAAAAAGAAATAGAATGTCTTTGTTGTAAGTTTGTATTTTTCCAGGCCTGGAGACTGAGTTAGGCTCAAGCCCACCCCTGATGCCAGATACATCAGGGCTCTTGGACCTAGAACTGTTACCTAAGCTCCCCTCCCTGCTGCACCAGCTGCACTGCTCATTCACGGTGACCCAGTTTCTTTCCTTATGTAAGCGCCCTGTATCAGAGCGCGAGGGAAGCCGGCAGCATGTGCAGCCACGGGTGTGTTCTTGGAGAGTCTGCATGTCCAGGAGCATGCCAATGTCCTGCCCAGTGCTCCAGGAACTTTGGCCCCAGACCACTTCCTTCCTGTGACTCGATAGACATGAATCTTCAAAAATATGTGATGCTCTTAGAGACTTGACTTTTTACAGGGCCAATGTAGAAAACCAGAACAAAATGGAGAAAAGGCAGATGACCCCTGTTTCTCTCCCAGTTTCCTAAAACGTTCAACTTTAAGTTGCCAAGATTGTTTTCTGTCTGTTGGAATCAGGACAATATGCTCTGTCGGATGATTCTTCAAGCCCCCAAGTACAGGAATATGATCACTGTTGGCATGAGGGTCTCTGTGATTCTCCCCATTGGTCCCCTGGAGCCGGCACTGCTGAGGCACAGAAAGGTTTAGCATCTTGCCCAAGGTCACACTTAGCTAGTGTGTGTCAGAGTCAGCATATAATCCCAGACAGGATGCTTCAGGGTCAGAGAGAAGTCGCTCTGTCCAGCTGCCTGATTTCCTGAGCACAGCAGAAGGGTCTGGAGTATATAGTCCTGGCAAAGGAAGCCAAAAACTCAAAGCAGGTTATGCTGAAAGATGCCAGGAGGTGCCAACAGCTCCTTTAGAGCTAAGCAGCATCCCACACTTTAACATACTAGAGTGGACAAGCTAAATGGAAGGAGTCCTGTAAGAGAGGAGAGAGATGGAAGGACATGGACAAAAGACAGAAGAAAGATGGGGGACAGGGATGATGCAGAGAAGTCAGGAGGAAAATCACTTGCTGGGGAAAAGTTGGGGGGCGCGTGTTAGAAGAGGGAGGTCAGAATATAGATGGAAGATGAAATCCCTCCTGTTGCCTCTAGTCCATAAATTCCTTTGTTAGGTCACAGAAGCAGGAAAGGTGAGCCAGGTGGACACACGGTCTGCACGCAGAAACCCTGCTGTGTCTCTGGTGATAGGGACCGGGTCCTGTAGCCCAGGGGTGTGGGATGAGCGGCCTGCTTCCATTATCCAGGTAAAGTTAGTCTTTGTACAGTGACCCTCCCCAGCCCCTCCAACCCCTTCTTTGCTCAGAGCTGGCCCTGGGGCTAGGAAATTGTGGGGATGTTGGGGCTGTGAGAGGTGGTAAGCAGAGCAGAAGGGCTGCAGGCAGGTGCAGTCTGGGGGGTTCTATGAACTTGCTGGGACATCCTTGCCAGTCAGTTCTCCAGTTGCTGCTTCTCCAGTCAAAGGCTCTAGAAAGGATTCAAGGGGACAAGGTTGGCAGTCTTTCCTGTCACTCAAGCTCTTCCTTTGGAATCTCTGGCATATTTCCAGTGCGAGCTTTTCCTTTGCTGTCTCGCCCTCTCCCAAAAAGCCTGCCTGGAAATGCGTCTTTGCAAGGTTGTACCCCAAGCTCTGTGACAGTGTAATTGGGCCACACGCTTGTCCACTCTGTGTAATTGGTGCCAGGTGTTTGTCCACTCTGTGGCAAGCCACAGCGTCGCAGGAGGGACTCAGAAGGTGGGTGTTAGCGCTGTGGGGTGAATAGCACTCAGGTAGAGTCCTGAGTACTGGGGGTACCTGGTGATCTCTGCTCACCACGGAAGTGGTGGAGGCCAAGGTCTTCTGCAGAGATCCCCCGGCTGGGAGTCAGATGGCCAGTGTGCCCAGCGGTGTGCCTTTCAGTGTGATGACCTGACTTGGGGTTGTGGTTCATCTCTCCTTCAGAGGCAGTGACAGTGTGGGGCCTGCCAGCCATCACCAGAGGGGAGACAGGCAGATGTGTGCATGCGTCCACCTCCCACCTCCTACCGGTCAAGTGACCACAGGCCAGCTTCCTTAAGCTCTTCAAGTCTCACTTTCCTTATGTGTAAAACAAACTTCCAGAATAGCTATCATGGATTGACAGCTTGCCATGTATTACCGGGCACATTTCCATGGATCACCTCATTTAACCCTAACAATGCAATGCAGTAGACCCCAGTATTCTCCCATTTTACAAGATGATCAGACTTGGGCTTTCCAGTGTCCAGGCCCTTTCCCAGAGTCACACGGGATTTAAACAGTTTTCTGGCTGTAGAACATCTGCCCGGATCAGAGGGCTGGTGTGAGGATTAAGTGAGTTGACCTAGGCTAATCGGACAGTATGGCACATGGAATGGGAGAGTCCTCTGCATATGAAGCTGTTGATGTTGATGCCGTTGGGGAGATCAGGAACATGTGAACAGCCCTGGGAGCGCCCCTCTGAAGAGGCCTGAGACCCAGCGAGGTGGACTGTGTTATCCAGCATCGGAGAGCTAGTTATCAGAGTCACTGCGCTCCCTCTGAGATGGTGGGTGGTGTCGCCTGGGTCCAAGGGGTGTGACAGGCAGGGTCTGGGCTCTGTCCCTGAGCTGGATGTAGCAGTCTACGTATTGGGGCATCCCCACTCCCACTCAGCTCGCCCCAGTCGCTTTCAGGGTAATTCAGCTGAATGCTGCTGCCCCAGCCCACTCCTGTTCATATGTTCTGCTCCCGTTTCTCCACCGGTCTTGGCGATGTTTTCTTTATTCCTCTCCGCAAGTACTTTCCTTCATCACTGGAAACATCGCCATCCTTGCCTGCGCTCCCGGGCTCCCTGTCCTACACTCAGCAGTCCTCGCCTCTCCGTCCCGCCCAGCCCTTCTGGTGTAGACATCCTGGGAGCCCATCATCTCTCAGAGCTGTTTGCGGCACCACGAGACATACAGACCGTGGCTTCATCATTTGCCATCCTTGCCACTTACTCACCTCGTGACCTTGGGCCACTTGTTCTAAACTTCTCTAAACGTCATGTTTGCTACTGCAGTATGGCCCAAATATCAGGACCTAGGTTATAAGTTTGCTATGAAGAAAGTACCCCATGTTTATAACGCGCTGGGTGCAGTGCCCAGCCCAAAGTGAGACTCAGGAAATACTTGCTGTAGTTATTAAGATTTTCCCCTCTAACTTCACTTTTTAAATCTCCTGTTTTTCCTTCTTCTCTTTATCTACATCCCAATGGTCAGGTCTCAAATCCCCCCTGCTCTCCAGCTTCAAAGTTCATTTACAAGCCTGAACTGATGGTCTTGTCTTTGAATGATAGGCACACCCCAAAACTGGCAGTTCTTGTTCCTGGTGCAGTATAACCCTCTCTAGTAGGTAAAATCTAGGCCTTCACAATGGCATGCCTTCTTCTGCTCATCTTCCTACTCATTTTCCCTAAGTAGTTGCTCCAAAAACGTCCTACTTTTGGGCTCTCCCTGGTGGTGCAACGTGTTAAAACACAGTACTGCAAAGCTAGAAGCAGCTGCTTAGATGCGAATCCAATCCCCGCCCTGGAGGTGACCCACATGGCACAGAAGATCTCTCCTGTCTCACCCACTGCTCCCCTCAGCAGTGTACTTCGTTAATATGCCTGTTCTACTCCTCTGTCTCTGGTGAATCCTCTCTCCTCCCCTGAAACTCTTATCTGTACCCCAGTTCTCTATGCATAAATAATAAATAAATCTAAAAAAAAAACAACTTCCTACTCTCCTGGATGTCCCCACTATACATATAATACTTATTAATTATTCAGTTATCTTAGATTCTTGCTTAATACATGTTTCACTAGACTAGCTTGTGAGTTCGTATCATGTTCCCAAACCCAGTACCTTTAGGAGACCACCTTTACAGGGGCTTCACCCCGGGTCAATAAAGATGAAAGTTGTTCAACTTGTTGCACTGTAACTATGCCCATGCCCTGATAATTTCTCCTTCTTTTTATCTACTCCCTCTCTCTTTTATTCCCTCTCTCTTTGATTGTAAGGAAGACAAGCTCTTACACATCTTCTTTTCTTAAAAAGATTTATTTATTTATGCATACAGAACTGGGGTACAGGCAATGAGAGGATTCACCAGAGACAGAGCAAGAAGCAGAACAGGCTAACTAACGAAGTACACTGCTGAGGGGAGCAGCAGGTGAGACAGGAGAGGTCTGCTGTGCCATGTGGGTCACCTCCCTGACCGGGGATCGAACTCATGCTGAAGTGGCTTCAGCTTCGTAGTGCTGTGCTTTAACTTGCTGTGCCACCAGGGAGGCCCAAGCTTTTTCACTTCTGTTCAGGCCCTCTCATTCTCTAGGATGTGCATTCACTTGATGCTATTTTTTTGCCTTTTATTGTCTCTCTTCCTTTGCTCTTTCCCTTCTGCCTACAAACACATCTGGAGAGATCTTGCTTTGGAGTCCTAAGAACTTGGGAGGGAGACTTGGCTCTTCTTGCCAGCTGTGTAACTGGGACATCCATTCATCTTCCGTAAGCGTTAATGTTTTCCCATGGAGGATGAGAGATCAGCGTTGTTGAGAAAATCAATGAGCTGGTGTTTGTAAACTGCCCAATAAAAAGCATGGCATACAGTAAATAAGTAAAATGTCCTGCCCCTTATGGAAATAAATAAAAATAAAAGTCTATCATCCCACCTTCTTTAGCTAAAACAAGAGAGGAACACCTTCTAGAAATTTCCCTGCAGCCTTTCCTCTTGTCCATAATTCTGTTCAAAGACCTATATATATCCTGCGTTCCTAAAAGTTCCATTTTACTGATTACACTCTTAATTTCAACACCTCTTGCTTAGCAACACTTCTCTGGTCAGGTCAACATTTAAACTTACACACAGCTAACTTACCACAAAAAAAATCATCCATCCTGTCCTCTTTCCTGCTTCCTTTCACTTCTTTCTGGTTCCTCTACTCTCCTTCTAGCGAGAGACATCTGAATTAACTCTCCTTCCTCCTCCTCATCACAACCACACCTTACCCTGTGGTAAGGACGTTCATCACCCACTAACACTGCCCCTGCCACAGGCCGCTGGGTCTGTCCTTGCAGCGAATGAGCTCTTCCCAGGCCAGGTGGCTTCTGTTTAGCACTGGCTGCTTCCTCCTGGAAATGTTCTCTTCCCTGGCCTTTATGGTGCTGTTACCTTCCATCTCTCTGACCTCTGGGGAAATGTCTATCTTGTAAGTGAGCTCAATAATCCTTTATGGCTGTTATTATTAGGCCCCAGACCTTCTTTTCTGGTGAAAAAAAATTATATTTAGAATTATTCAGCTGAATGCAGTTTAGATGATTCCAGTTTAGCTGGCAACACCTAAAGCATCATAGTCAGGAGCCAGTGGAGATGCACCTTCTTCTCTCCCTGGCTCTGCTCAGGGTGCTGACCTGGGCCATGTCACTATCACAGAGCTTCTTCACAGCCTGTGTCCTCTGGAGCCTGTTGGCCTTGACGCCCACCACGGACACAGGTGTGCTATCTTCTGTCTTCCTCGTCTGCCTCAGTTGACAGGAAACGGGATGATGGCACACAGGTCAAGCCTGCATCTTCTGGGGGTGCCCTTCCAAGGATGGTTGTATTGCCATCAGAGCCACAGTGTCCTGTGTTGTTGGAGAGTGGGTGACAGTGTAGATCTTCCTTCTTTTGTAGTTGTGGACACCTTTCAGCACTCCTTTCTTGGCCTTAAACATTTCTGCTTTGGCTTCGGCTCTGGGAGAGGCCAGGGTGTCTTTCTAGTTTTTTTCCTAGCTCCTTCTTTGTGAAAAAGAAACACCAGTTTTACTAAAGTGTTTCTAATTACTCATATAAACTTTCTTAATTCTAAGTCTTCATTTATGTGGTTCCCCCTTCTTGCAATTCCCTCCCTTTCCTTCTTTCATTGAGCTTCCTTTTCTTCAACTTTATACCTCAGCCTAGAAGCTTCTTTCTATAGATCTTCCCTTTCTTCAGGTCTGGCCCGGCTGTTCCTCCTGGCTACTTGCACAGCAGCCTATGCTTCCCCTATTGTGTAACTTCTCATAGTACATGACACTGGGGTTTTCTTGACTGGCTCTGCCCTTTGACCTTGAGTTCTGTGAGTCTAGCTCTGTTAGCATCTAGCAACATGCCTGGGCCATATAAGGGTGAGCAAATGTGTGAATAAGTGAGGAGTGGACATAGCAATTTTACTGTGTTGGACTGGGAGTTAGTATTCCTCATAAATATTTTCCCCTTCCCTCACCCTGCTCCTCATATATTCTTAATATTGCATATTATTCTTATATGAATAAGAATATTGGCCCAGCCAAACCACTTCTCTAAGAATCAGCTTCCTCGCCTATAAAATGGAAGGAAGTAAAGCAACATTCCTGAGAGCACTTTGCAGGGATTCTCTCTCTTTATGAATCCACTGGAACACTCGACAAAGCTGAGACCTAGATGCAGAGGTAACGTTTGCCTGGTACAGGGTCAGACACAGTTCCCTTAGCTGAATTATCTTTACCAATACTATCCAAGAAGGGAGAAAGGCTATTTTCTTACTGTAAAATAAAACAGCATCTACAACTGCACACAAACTTTCCCATTCAAGGAATTTCATTTCTTTGGATTTATGAGCAACAGGTTCTTCCAAGTCACTTTGCATTTGTTCTTTGAAATAAATGAACAGTATTCTAGCCCCATTCTCCACCCCACCCCCCTTTTACCTCTGATCACAGTGGAAAGTCAGCAGGGAAAGATCCTGGCCTGTGGTGTCCAGTTCTCCCTGTGTCCATTGATAACATCCATAGCTCTAGTCCATGTGGGCTCCGAGCCCATTTGCCGAGCCAACCCCCCTTATTCCCATGAACACGTGTCTCCTGGAGGCGTCCACAGCCCCAGATGATTTCCTACCCAGTCTGCCCATGAGCCGTGGCCCCAAGCGCCCTTCTGCGAGAAGTGGCCATCTACTGGTAGGCAGCTTTTTCTCCAATCTGAGTTCCCTTGAACTCTGGAACCATCTGAAACTCCTTATAAGACACTAGGAGGTGAAAAGATGTGGCAAGAAGAGTGTCTGCAAGGGGTTTCATGGACAAGGCATAGGGGTGGGAGGCTGAGCACACCTCTCCTTTGAGTCTAACTATGTTACTCTCCCCTCCTTCCCTACCCCAATCCTGCCTGATGGGAAACTCTTTTATATCATGTCTTGCTTTTAGCATATTCCTTGATTTCAGATAATTTATAAGAAAAGGCATTTGAAAATTAAAACATTATTGATGGCATAGGCTATCAATGAATGCAATTTCCCCTTTCCAAATAAGCCTGATCAACTCTGGCAATATGCAAGGTATTGATTAATAAAAATGAACGTGTATATTAATCATGAAATCCTTTGCTAGAAAGATTGTACTTAATGAAAACATATAAT
>NW_004567125.1:24980033-24991589 GCF_000260355.1 Condylura cristata | reverse complement strand
CTTTTTTCTCTTGCAGTTCTTGAGATTAAGTGTCTTCCTATCTCTCTTCCTCTCCACCTCCCTCCACCTCCACAGATGGGGTGGCTGCATTCCGAGCCTTCTTGAAGACGGAGTTCAGTGAGGAGAACCTGGAATTCTGGTTGGCCTGTGAGGAGTTTAAGAAGACCAGGTCAACTGCGAAACTGGTCTCCAAGGCCCATAGAATCTTCGAGGAGTTTGTGGATGTGCAGGCTCCGAGGGAGGTGTGTTGGTGGTGGCGAGCAGTTGGCATTCTTCTGTCCGTGGCTTCCGACTCATATCTCTCTCCTTCATGGGAATTTGGCCCAGGTTTGATGGAGGCTTCTGAACTGAGACTGACGACTCTGATGGCCCTTAATGAAAAAGGGATCACTTTTCAGGTTTAGAGTCCCAGATTTTTATAAAAGGAGCTGTACTGTCTGTCAGAAGTCTGCAAGGGGAGAGGCTCCTGAGTCCATGTTAGTTTTCCCAGTGGAAGGCAGCACAGCTTAGCAGAACGAGCATCTCCTTTGGAGTCTTGTTCCAGTCTCAGCTCCACCACTCACTAGCTACCCACATTTCATATCCAGTGTAAAAGGGTAATAATATCACCTACCTTTCCAAACTACTGAGTATTAGAGATAAAGCTCCTACTGGAAATCCATCACTGCCTATTAAAGAGTAATTATGGTCATTTATACTATTTTATGATAGTGGGTTATTATTACTTCTAATACATAGTGAATTTCTATGTACTGCTGTCCTGAGTTATAAAATAGAATTTTACTTAGAAAGTATTAATGGAAGAAAAAATTCTGTGATCTGTGGGTTTAGGGTCATACCAGACCTAGAGATCTGCATTTAAGCTTTGGCTTGACTACAGGCTCTCTGGCTACTGGAATCTGCGGGCTAAATACAACACTGGTTGGAACAGAGATGTACTTTCTTTCTCCCCAGTGCATTTGTTTCCTTAGTGGTTAAAAAAGGACAAGAGGCCAACTTTACATGTGGAAACTCACATTCTCTTGTCACTAACCTAATCCCCTGCTTGACATGGTGAAGACCCCTGGACTAGGAGTGGAATGATGTGGGGTTTTGCGTTGGTTCTCTTACTAACTTTCCATATTACTTGAGACCAGCTTTTTAGTATCTATTTTCTTCAGGACCTTTATCTATAAATTGCGACAAAACTTACCTGGTCTTCAGACCTCCCTGATCCTTATTATGATCAAAAGGGATGACTTCATGGAAGCAGTTTGAAAAGCTTGAATAACCTGGCATAAATAAGATGCTGTCAGTATAATTATTACACAGTGAGGACCAATTGCCGGGTGCCGTGGCCTCGAAGGTCTATGACCATCCTCTCTGCTTGTGTCTTTAGGTAAACATAGACTTCCAGACCCGAGAAGCCACGAGGAAGAACATGCAAGAACCATCCCTGACTTGCTTTGACCAAGCCCAGGGAAAAGTACACAGCCTCATGGAGAAAGACTCTTATCCCCGGTTCTTGAGGTCCAAAATGTACTTAGATCTGCTGTCCCAAAGCCAGAGGCGGCTCAGTTAGACCTCAGATGGAGACTCTTGGAGATCATCGGCTTTTCCCTATCCCTTGCTGCCAAGACCATATTCTAATGTGAAATGTCTTAAGTGTTCAAAAGCAAAGGCGTTTAGGTTGGGAGGCTGGGAGTGAGGAAGGGGTGAGGGGCCGTTCCAAAGTACGATCCTGCACCAGAGCTTGGACCCTGTTCCACGTACCCATGTTTGTGTATAGTTAGTGGTAGCGCCTTGCTACTGTCTACCATCTCTGGGTCAGCCACTTGTCCTCCATGAATGCCTTGGGTCGTCTCCACTGAGAAGGCAGATTTGCTATGCTGGGCCAATTTGTAAATAATGCAAACGCAATTCCACCATTCCCATACCTTCCTCAGTAGGAATGGTCCTATATCCTTATGAGGAGCAGTTAGAAGATCCTGGCTCACATTTGTGATTTACTGTCATAATATAACGGCCAGTCCTAGGTGCTGGGCCCTACTGTTTAACAGAGAGGTCTCTGTGGAACCCTAGGTTTCCAGCACTGTTATTGACAGGGGGCCTTGGGGTGGGGGCCAGCTCCATGGAGTTGACTGTTTCTTTCATTTCTACCGATCCAGTGTGAAAAGCTGTGACCACTGCCCTTCTTAGCCTAAGAAATTCATGAGACTCCCCTACCCTTGCAATTCTGGAAAGGGTCTTGGGCGATGTCCCTCTTGACTTCTGATATGAAGCTGCTATTAGGGAAAACACAGCTTGCAAATCTTCCTCAATTCTGCCAAGTTTTCCAAAAGCCGAAAGACCAGGAATGTAGTGTCAGTAGATTTTTGTGCAATGGGGCTCCACAGAACCTTCTTGTTGCTTAATATATCCTCTGCCCTTGCCACTCTAATGCCATGTATCACTGATTACTTAGAATGAGCCAGCTTGGCAAAGGGAGGTAAGTCCCCCTAGACTGGACAGTTCCCACAGTGCCTACTACTTTCCCTGTCTCTGCCCATCACCCCTACATGCAGGTCATGTAGGTGCGATGGGGGAGAACAGGAGCCTAGGCTGTCACTCCTTCCAGCTTGCTTCCTGGGAGATGCTTTCTTAGAAAGGTTCCTCTAAGGAGGGCTACCTATTAAGCAGCTTCTTTCTTGAACTTTGGCCTTTTGGGATTGAACATGCAACAGAAGGTGAGGCTAAGAAGAGCGCTATGTATATCTGGATGTGGAGAACCTTCCTGAGACGCTTCCAGGGGACACTGGGACTGCTCTTGGAAATATGTTGGAAAACTCCTTTGGAGGCTGAGTGAGACACATGGAACCTACTTTAGCTGCCCAGGGAAGGAGCTGTCTTTGGACCAAAATTGCAAAGCCAAGGAGATGGATCCTTGGCAAGAAGACTGAAAGTGGAAGGGGCAGCCTGGGAGAGGCTACTCTCCAGATGAAGTGAAATCAAGAGAGCATGATGGCAGCACCAAGGGTAATTCCCAACTCATCCATGGACTTGGATTTGCTGTAGGTCTCCAGCACCTCCAGCTTAACTAAATGAAACAGCACCTGATTAGCCATAAGCACTAGAGTGCAGGGGATGGAGACCCAGCTGAAGCACTGTCCTCTCGGGGGCTGGGGGTGGCTGGGCCTCTTTAGATGTGGTAGGCCCCAGTGTTTGTGTTCTCGTCCAATAATGTCGAGAGTCTCTTCCTTCCTTAGCTATGGCTAGGTAAGGTCAAGAAGGCTCTCAATCCCAGTGGCTTTAGGATGTACTGTTCTGCGTGTTGCATCTATGAGGGAGGGTTGGCGTGTCATTATGAACCATCAGGAGAGAAAAAACACATGCCTTTTAGTCCTCCCTTTGAAGAGAGCTGCAAAATTTCATGTTCAAGAACTCTGTAGCCTCAAGTGGGTATTTCTGGTTAGATCGGGTAGTATTTTCCTGCCCCCACTGTCAAAAAACCATTCTTAGCTAAAGCTGCCAGAATTCATTTAATGATCAAATTCTCAAACAGGGTATTTTAAACATTGTTTACATGAGAAATGTGAATGTGCTGCCAACTCTTTTGAATATAAAATGCATAAAAATTGGAACAGCACAGTTACAAAAATAGGGAATGTTCTAGAGGGGCCTTTTTGTCACTTCCACTGTCCCCAGGAGAAGAGTCTGAACAAGGGTGTTGTGTGGTAGCCTCATCTGGGACCTAGAGTTTTTGCCAACAAGTGGTGGAATGAAGGCCGCAGACGGCAGTAGCACAATGTCTGGCGACTTCCTCCCACCACGGGGAACGTGAAGGTCAAGCTGAGTATCCTGAATGTTGCCACTAAGTGAAGGTACGTGGGCAAGTATCCGTGCGTAGAGGAGTGTGATAGCTATATTTGCGGTACTCCTGTGGAGTGTGTGTGTGTGTGTGTGTGTGTGTGTGTGTTAACCGTGAGCATTCCACTAGCACACCGCAGACGGTCTTCCCTTGGGGTGGGGCTCTCCTCACACCCTTGATGTCCTGCTTCCCACAAAGGCACAGAGCTCTCTGCTCTGAGGCCGACTTTGGCACTTTGGCTGTGCCAACCCAGATTGTGGTCTGTGATGAAACAAAGAGAAATGTTTACAACATCTAGAGCAATAGCCAAACATACCTCATCCCTGACCTCCGTGGCTCCCAGTCCTGCCCTCCCTCCTGCTTCTTCTTCCACGAGCCCTCATGCGCCTCTCCTATGCTGTCCTGTCTTCCTTTGCTCCTAATGCTGGGTTTGTGTGGTAAGCTGCCTTCTGGGCTTTGGTCCTGGGCCCTGGAAAGGCTCAAGGCAAGTCAGAGCAGTGGCTTCTGAGGGACTGAGCTATGACCTTTATATTTGCTCTCCATTCCTGAGTGACCTTTCACCCCCACCTGAGTGTTAATGTGTTTGGGCTGGTCTGAGATTTCCTGTTGCCCTCTGCAAACCAAATAAGACACAGTCGATAACAACCGTTCCTAGCCCCAGGTAGCTGCTGGGGTAAGGAAGGTCCTGTGAGTAGTGATGGCCACTAAATGTTGGCATGAACAGGGCCTACTCAGAAATTCTCTCGCAAGTGCTGACTCCCAGATCCTCATTAGACTCTCTGGTCCAACCAACCTAGGGTGGGGCCCAGAAAAATGCATTTTCGAGAAGCCTCTATGTGGGTAGTGGCCTTCGGATAATTTTTTGCCAAAGGTTCTCTCTGAGATTGGCTCACATCCTTGGCTGCTTCTTGGAGTCAACCCTGGAGTGAGTGAGTTTTAAAAACCAGTTTTGTGTCTCCCCCAGAACCTCTAGGGGTAGGGCCCCAGGCAACAGGAGGCGTCAAGCTCTACAAGTGCGGGTGAAGTTAGGAAGCACTGATCCCACAAGCAAGGAGGAACAACTGGGCTGGAAACACAGAGGGGCCAGAGCAGCCCAGGGCAGACAAGCACAATAATCAGGAAGTGCCCACTCTGGAGTCTGCCTCTGTGGGCTGCCTCTGCTCTGACTTGCTACTATTTTGCCCCAGCTACTGCATGTATGGCCGTGAAAACACCAACACCAGGTACTTGATGGAGGCATGTTTGGCCAGGCCTGGCTGCCTTG
Organism: Condylura cristata; assembly: GCF_000260355.1. Lineage (NCBI taxonomy): Eukaryota > Metazoa > Chordata > Mammalia > Eulipotyphla > Talpidae > Condylura > Condylura cristata. Next base: position 24,986,499 of record NW_004567125.1, on the reverse strand, counting down.
TTCGCACTTCCTCCAAGCTTCCCCCCTGGGTTACTCCCCCTGCTTGTCTTTTTTCATGCACTCTTGTGTTTGGTCATTTTGGCGTGGGCTGTGCCTCTGTACCTAAGGCCATGTGGTGGGAACTCAGGTAAGCAAGTAAGGGCATAATAATTGTGGTAACGCACCTCAAGATTCCCGCTGGTACAAGTATCAAGCCCTTGGAGGCTTTCCCAAGACCATGGGGTGGTAGTGGTGATGGTATGGGGGAGTTGTTTCCCGGTCTATGCCCTTCCCCCATTTCCTCTTCAATCCCAGCCTGGATGGGTAACCGGAAAGTTCCTGGTTGAGTTTATTTTTTGGTGCTCTCCTCAGAACTCGCTGCTCTGAATCAACCAAAGCTGTTAAGTGTGTTCTGCCCAGGCCTAAGCCCTGCCCTGGGTGTAGCCTTTGAGCAGTTCTCCTTGGCAGGGCCTGGTATCTGGGCACCCCAGGCTCTGGACTGTGAGGGGAAGGCATCAACCCCTTGTGAGTGCTGGGGGAGGGAGGTCAGGGAAGGCTGAAGGAGAATGGCTGGGAGGGAAGGCCAGCAGTGAGTGTGGTGTCTGCTTCCCCATGAACCAGGAGGAAAAGTTGATGTGTGGCACATTACAAGGCAGCTGGTCTCCCATCAACAAGTGTGCCCGGACCTCTCCTGACCCTGCTTGTGCCCACTTCCAAGCTACACACAAGAATTATGATTTTCCCGTCGGAGATAGTCTTCCAGTCAGCCAACTTGTCAATCTTTAAATATGCATCCCTCTGGGTTAGAAGCAAGAGGAGACAGTCACCACTGGCATTGAGAGCCTGTGCTGCTGTGCCACTCGGCATGAAATGGTGTAGGGAAAAGTCAAGAGCACAGATGTCTTCCTGCCTCTCTCTGACTCTACAAGTTGCTGTGGCCCTAGATGGACGATGGCGGCACGGGACCCTGGGCTCCCAGGCTTGGCATCCAGATCCTCTCTCTAAGCTGATCCCTTCTTGATTCTTGTATTCTTTGGACCCTTCTGTCCCTCCCCTCTGCCAGGCATGGACAAGGTGGCTGGATTGGGTGTGCACTCCAACCTCGGTAGCCTTAGTTGAGTCACGCGGCGTGCACAACAGATTCGTAGCAACTCATCTGCCATAGACACAGCTTGGCTGATGGAGTCCTCATTGAGTTGTTTCATTACTGTGTAAAGTGGAATCATGTCATTCACCTTTACTATAAGCAAGGCTGTGAGAACATAATAAACAACCTGAACACGCTGCCCTTCGCTCTCTGCCCACATTTCTGGCCGGCTGACTCCAGATGAGGAAACATTTCACGTAACACATGGACTCCTGGAGTGGAGGGGAGGGGAGGGGCACGTGGCCTCACCCAACAGTGGCTGGCACGGGGCTGACCGCCGGGAGGAGGGCAGCGTAGGTGGAAAGGGAAGGGCTTGGAATGAGTGTGAGAGTAAAGAATAACTCTGGGAGATGAGAGCTTTGAAACTGTAAAGTGTTCTACAAACACAAGGTGGTGTTTTTATTAGCACCACCTACTGCTTGAAAATGCAGGGAGAGAAAAGACTGGGGATGGTTTGTGTATTTGTTCAGCCGGAGCAATCTGAAAATGGAACGAGCCGCTCTTGCTTATGATGGCACCTTGCTTTGTGCAACCGGTGTATCCCTAAAAAGTACATTACTCATCCCAGCTTTGTGTGTCTCTGGTGGCAGGGTCCTGTGGAGGGGAGTGAAGGAGAACAAGGTGCAGCATCTGCTCACAGAAGCTCGTTCTTCAGGTGGGGGTGATAGGTGCAGATAAAAATCTTAATCCAAACAATTAAAATGCACTAGAGAAAGCCTATCTCTAAAGGACTGCTGATGTTTCTTCAGAGGTGAATGTCATGATGAAAGACCTTTCGCAGTGCAAACGACCACCTCCCAAATTCTAGTTCTGTGCCCTGGGTGGTGGCATGTTAGAAACAGAGACCCACAGACTGGGTGTCTGGGCATTAACGGCCATGCATCAGCTCCTTTAGAGGGGACATCCACCCCTACTCTCCTGGCTGTGAGAGGCAGGCACCTCACCTTCCTCCTCTTCCATTCATATCACTGTGGTGGGACTTACAGATTTTCCTTGAACAGACTACATCACAAACTTCCTTCATTAAATTCTCCCCAGCCCTGGCCTTTTCTCAGAGGGACAGGATTTGAGTGTTCCTCATTTTTTGCCATTCCTCCCTGAATTGTTTATTTGGTCTGGGGCCCTTTGGAGTTGAACTTTCTCTTCTAGACCTTGCAAAGCCTCTTGTAGATAGACAACACCTCACATTAAGTGATACATCTCATGCACATAGTAATTGTGCATAAAAGCAGCGAAGTCTCTTCTTGCCCTACTATCTAAACCAACAGCAATGAGTATGTCCAGAGGAAGGCAGAGAGCATCTCCTTCTTGTGGGTACTCTTAGCATTTGGGGTCTGTCCTGGTTCCCTGTCCAGGGCATGTGGGATGCAGTGCCCATGAAGGCTGGAGAGCAAGATGGAGTCCATGCATGCCTCCTCTGTTCATGCCTCACCCACAGCACAGAGGGGAGTCCAGCCATCACCCAAGTCACTAGTCAAGGGGCCAGGAAAGCCACAGCTGTTACCAGGTTTCATTAGCTCAGTCCTACTGACAGATTTGTTTGGACAGTACTCTATCTGATCTGAATTCCAGCCCTAAGTCTGTGTGATCCTAGCCAAGTTGCTTCCTGGGCTTCAGTTTTCTCACTTGTAAAACTAAAACACCAGCAGTATGTTTAATATGACACCCAGCATGTAGTAGGCATACAGTGAGTGCTGACGGGATCTGCTGTCACTCTGAGATGGCTGACTCCAGCCAGCACCTCCATTCAGAGCCCTCTTTGTTGTTGTTTGAAAGCAAAGGGAAGCCACTCAATATCAAGGGTATGACCAGATCCACGTTTCCTTCCTTGATCACTCTTGAGGATCAACTATGTCTTGTTTTTGATCTAAATATCTATCAACATAGTTATCAACATATCTATTTTGATCCTAAATATCTATCAACATAATAGTTATCAACATTGTTTGTTGATAGCCTCTTGTATGAAGCACTTGCATAGATTGGAAGCAGAGGCAAGAAACCTGTTCCCTCAAGAAACTTCACTCTTTTTTTCCCTCAAGAAACTTATTTCACTCTTTTTTTAAAATGTATTTTTATAAAAGATTTATTTATTTATGCATACAGAACTGGGGTATAGGCCCGAGGTATACAGGGGTGGTGAGAGACACTACCAGAGACAGAGTGGGGAGCAGAACAGGCAAATCGACGAAGTACACTGCTGAGGGGAGCAGTGGGTGGGTGAGGAGAGGTCTGCCATGCCATGTGGGTCGCCTCCAGGGCCGGGGATCAAACTCATGCTGAAGTGGCTTTAGCTTCTTAGTGCTGCACTTTAAAACCCACTGCATCACTAGGGAGGGCCCGAAACTTACTTCATTTTTTTTTTCATTTTAGCACTTTTTAAAAAATATAATAGTTTATTTTTACATCATTTTGTACTTTTTTTTTTTTCAATCTCAATTGTAATCCTCGTGAGTTTCCCATCACCAAGTCACCCATATGCCATCACCATAGGAAACTTACTTCATTCTTAAAGAAACTTAACCCCTCACAAGCACTGGCACAAATGAGGGGCACACATCTGTTGGTAACTATCCACTCATAAGTTGCAATACCAAGTGCTGGTAATAATAATAATAATATAGAAAAGAAGGGACAATATTAATGATAAAAAATACTAAAAAACAAAAAACTAGATTTCATCTAATTGAATCCTTGAGATAAGTCTGAGGTGGTATTCAGCTTGCTAGGGACTCCAAAAGAAAATACACCAAGACGGGGTGATTTAAACAGTGACCTCTATGGAGACTGGAAGTCCAAAATCAAAATGCAGTTAAGTTTAATTTCTTCTGAGGCTTCTCTACTTGACTTGAAGATGGGCATGGTGGTCTCATGGTGTCCACAGCCCTGGTGTCTCCTCTTCATATGAGGACGCTGCTCAGACTGGATTTGTGACCAGCCTCCTAGCCTCATTTTAACTTCATCACTTCCCAATAGTCTATCTCTAAGTAGAGAGACATTCTGAGTACTGGGGGTTAGGGCTTCAACAACTGAATGGGGGGAGGGCTTGTTACACTTCAGCCCATAAGGGCTTAATGCCATTAGTTGTTTTTAATTCCCATTTATGGATGAGGAAATGAAAGCACAGAGAAGTTGAACATACCAACCATCATACAGCTTTGGGTCATAGCCAGAGTCTACATCCTGTAGAATCAGGATTAAGGCACAGACCCAAGATCACACAATTACAGTCAGGATTTAGAATTCTGCTGCTAGCTGTATTTACAATAGCAGAGATATGAAAATAACGCAAATGCCCCAGGACAGATGAGTGGATCAAGAAGATGTGATATATACACAGTGGAATACCACTCAGCAGTGAAAAAAGATTAACTCATGACAACATGGATGGAGCTGGAAGGGATTATCCTAAGTGAAATAAGCCAGAGGGAAACAGATAAATTCTGGGTGGTGTCACTTATTTGTGGAATCTAGAAAAACCAAAGGATCAGTCGAAGACAAACTCTTAGACTGACCCTTAAGTGCAGAGTGTAGATCTGAGACACTCAGGAGGGGCGAGGCAGAATGAGTAAGAAAGGAGGGAGAGTAGAGAAAGGGGGAGGAGTGGGGGGAGGGGCAGCTGGAGAGCATGGGGGTGTATGATAGAGAACTGTGCTGCTGGAAAAATTATGGTGACTGCACCTGAGGGGAGAAATCCAATGTTGTGAAATATTAAACAAGGATTTTAAAAACAAATATAAAAACAAAAACAATAACAAAAAAAGCTCGCAGCTAAGCCAGGCTAGAAGGAATGTGGGGTGGATGCTGGGGTGGGGCATGCGCAGAAGTGGGGAGGGTTCTGGAGCAAAACCCCTTGTAGTGTTACAGGGCAGGAGAGGGGCACTCCTGAACCCCTAAACCTGCCTGCTCTAAATAGCTTCTGCCATCCGCCGTATCAAGACAAAATATATATAAAACTTTAATGAAAAAGAACTTTTAATACAGTGAGTATACAACACAGAAGACAAAGCATATAGTTTCTAAATCAAACACCTGAAGTTACCCCTCCCCTCATGGGCATAAGTCCACCCAAAAGGGATTGGCCCAAAACAAAGCCTGCAAGCCCGCCACAAGTCTAAAGCACCTTCTGGCCAGGACCTATAAAAAAGGGTCAGAAATGGCCAGACAAGTCTGGGAGGAAGAGGGCACAACCAAAATTAATACTAATATGCTGCCATAGTCAACCTCCCCACGGGTCTCTCACTCACATCTGTTTCACCCAGTCAGGGCCAGAAGCAAGCACAGTGTCTTCACATGTCTCCCTGCTCCATGTGGCTTCCTCAGGTCTCCTTCTGGCTCTCCATCCTGCTTCCTTCTCTCAGATTCCTTCTCTTTGTTCCTTTTCTCTGCTCAGCTCCACCCTCCTTCTGGGTGGGGCAGGGAGCCTGGGACTTCTCCATTTCCTAGGGACCATCCTGTTACAATAGGATGGAAAGGATGTGCACAAACCCCAACACAGAGGAAGGAGATGTGGGCACAGGAGTGGAGAGGGGGTCAGCTCTCTGTCTTTTGTTGGCTCAGGAATCAAGGCTCTTGAACTGGAGGCCTGGTGGAAATGACAGCTGAGAGGCATGAGAGCTGCAGAGAAATTGGATTAGTCAGTGATCAGTGGGAGCTGTTCCCTGGCTGCGAGTTCCAGGAGTCAGATGGGCTTGTTTTGTTTCTGCCTGGCCTTTGCTCCCTCTGTCCATTAGGATCATCAATCCGCTGTCATTTCCCATGGCACAGGGCGGCCACCTTCCTCCATCATCCTCCTAGCCCATCATTCATCCGGGGGAGGCTGGCTGGGGCCCCGGAAATAACCAGGAACAAGTTTGCGGTGCGTGTTTGCATCTGCCTGGACAAGTGTGTTCTGGGGTACAGGCTCCAAGCTTCCCTTTCCCAAGGAGAGAAAAAGAGCCTCATGTCTCCAGCACTAAGATGGGTCTTGCAGGCAAAGAGGCAAGGGCTGTTCTCCCAGACCCTTGGTGGAAGGAACCAGGGGGCTGGAGGTGCAAGGCTGAGATTGAATGCTGACCCTGCTGCTTATTCTGCAAGAGTGACCCTGAGGAAGGCACTCAATCTCTCCTTTGGGTTTCACTACTAGAAAAATGGGGGGCATAATCCTCACATTCCCAGGCACTGTGACAGAGGGCTAGAGATGAGGTTGTGGTGTTACAGGGCAGGGAGAGAGGGGCACCCTTGAGCCCCCAAACCTGCCTGCTTTAAGTAGGTTCTGCCATCTGCCGCATCAAGACAAAACATATAAGACTTTAATGAAAAGGGACTTTAATAACCAGGGGAATGCTTTTTTTTTTTTTT
>NW_004567125.1:24972715-24979439 GCF_000260355.1 Condylura cristata | reverse complement strand
GAAACAAGACCGGTTTCTTCATCACATGCTTGCTGCTCCTTGTGGCTTCCTCAGGTTTCCTTCTGGCTCTCCATCCTGCTGCCTTCTTCCCAGATTCCTTCTCTTTTCTTCTTTTTCTCTGCTCAGCTCCACCCTCCTTCTGGGTGGGGGAGGGAACCTGGCACGTCCCTTTTTCCTGGGGACCCCCCTGTTACAATGGAAGAACCAAGGCAGAGCTGGTCTGGGACTGCTCAAACAATAGTAGCTTTAAATTCCAGAGATCCAGAACCCAAACCTGCAAATCTCAAACTTCTTACCAAGTATCAACTATCTCTGGGGAGGTCAGACCTGTCGTGGTGAGGATGGCAGTGGAGAGCCCCTGGGGAAGCTGGAATAGAAGCTGTACTTGCAGGAAAACCTGACTTGTGTCAACTAAGTGGTTTGCCCTGGCCAGGGCATTGGGCCAGTGCCCGGAGCTAAAAACAGCAAGAATCACACTCTTATCACAGAGGTCCAACTGGCTTTTTAGTGTAACATTCGCAATGCAAATAATTTCACTGGACTTTGAATTGGCAGAGAGAACAAAAACATCCCTGCATCTTTCAAAACCAAATCAGCAGACCAGGCGCTTTGGGCATGTCCTTATCTAATTTATCCAGGAGCCAGAATATCTTTTGACTTGTGACCTTGGGGGAAGCATAACTGATGAGGTCGTCCCCTGTGGGGTATGGAGTCTAAGTGGCTCTAGAGTAGATTAAATGGAGCCACTTTGACTACAAAATAGCTGGGATAGGTTTGCTAAGACATTAAGAGAAGTGATTTTAATCATGTGTTTTAAAAATGAAATCGTCAGGGTTTTCCAGTAAGTACTTGATCAAGTCAGTTGTAACCAAGAAGCCAGGGTGATTTAAATCTGCAACTCTGCAGGGCTGAGATAGGCAGAGTCCCCCCCCCCCCCCCCGGGGGGAAATTGCAAGGGAAGGGTGAAGGAGTGGGGAGGGGACTTCTGGGGTCTTCTGAATCTTTATCATATTCAAATCACAGAGCCCCAAGACAGCCTTAGGCTGGGCCAGAGCAAATGTCTACTGCCTGCGCAGGGACCCTGGTATTCCTGTCTGCCAGAGCTTGGGCACGTGGGGGTCAGGCCCGTGGAAACTGAACCTGGTGGCCAGAGGGCTGATTCTGATTCTTGGCTCAGAGGCCTCAGTTGCTAAGAAACAGAGATGTATAGGCGAAGAGGGGAGAGAGAGAAGGGGCAGCCTGGACGGTGGGGGCAGTGGGACGGACCCCCTCTCCAACCCTTCCCTCCCTCTGGCAAATGGCCCAAGCAGGCAATTCTGCAGAGACTTGTCTCAGTCTGGAGGAAACTTTCTCATGCGCGGGGAGGCATCTGGGCCTGTCTGCAGCCATGGGGACAATCTTGCTTTGTCAAAGGCGCAGCTGTCCGCCACCTGCTCACCGGCCAGGGTTAAGCCCTCTTGGAGCAGGAGCAGGGAGCCTGGCCTCCACAATAAAGGAGTTCAGAGCTGCGTGCCCAGCCATTAGCTTCTGGAGGTGAGCCACGGATGGGGGTGGCGGCCCAGACGCCAGTCACGTGCTGCCCCACCTCAGGTCTCACGCACAAGCCCCCCAGCACGCTGGCAGCTGTCCCATCTGCCGTCCTTTTTGTCTCAGCAGCACCTGTCCCTGCTCCCACATCCCTGCTCCAGAGAAGCATCTGCTCCAGGCCCAGGGGCTTCCGCTGCTCCCTGCCCTTGTCCTTCCAGGAACACAGCTCTGCCTGCCCTGCGGGCCCCAGCGCAGAGCCAGTCACTTTTGGGGTGTCCTGGCTTGTGGTGGGAGAGGAGCAGAGAGACACTTGGAAATTGTAGAAGAGATTGCCCTGTGCACACAGGCACCATTAGTCAGGACAGAGAGGAAAGAAAGGTAACTTCTATAATCAGTGATGTGGGGTCCCTACCCTCCACAGGCGCTCTCTGTTTATTGCCTGTGCTTGCTTTACTAACACTCTCATGTTTAATTTTCACCACTGTCCATGAACCAAGATTTATTGAGTCATTTTCTCAGGTGAAGGGCAGGCTGGGGTGGTCATGATCTTGGCCGTGCCATCCCTGAAGAAAAGCCCTTTCTAGACACCCTCTGCTAGAGATGACTGAATCACTTATCTAATTTTTCTTCCTCTTAGTCTCTCTTTCTGTGCATCAGGTAAGCTCTCAAAAAGGCAGGAGCCATGCTGATATTTCTGGGCAGGATGCCTCGACCTAGGGCACTTCCGTGACACACGTTGAAGCCTGGATGCTCCCTCAGAGCCAGTGACACCAAGCTGCCCTTCCTGTGTGATAACGACATCCCTGACCTGTAGGACTTCAAGAGCTGATTGTTTTTCTAAGCGGGTCTCTTTTAAGGGACTCTCTTTCCCCTAGTGTCCCTTAAAACCTTTAGCAAATTCCATGAGAAGGCAGAAACTTGGTCGAGGCAGGTCTGTGGTTGAGGAAAGCGTGACAAGGGCTCTGTCTAGAGGAATAAGATTTGTGCCTGGGGAGAGTTTATAGGCACTGTATTATTTAACTCTACACAGACCTTTGAATGCTACAAGCCCGAAGCCAGTGAACAGCTGGTCTGCCGAGGGCATATATTTGTCTGGTAATTCTAATTTTTATTTGAATGCCCATCTGCCCTGTTACTGACATCACAGCGCAGCTGTGGGTCTTGTTTTCCTTCCTGTAGCCTGTGCCCGCCGGCGTTGAGGCAGTGGATGATTAAACGGCTCCGTGGGTGGCCTCTTCCAGGAGTATGGGCGCATGGGCAGGGGGCCTGCAGTCAGGGTGGGGTGGCCAGAGGAACTGCAGAGTCGGAACACCGGGGGAGGATCTGGTGTCCATGTAGACCCTGGGGAAGGTAGTCTTGGGAGGGCAGGGCCTACCACCCCCTCTTCTAGTAGAAGGGAGCAGGCTCCCTGGGACCGGGCTGTTCTTGAAGACCAGGAAGATTTGCCACTTCTGTAAGAAAGTGATTGGCTCTAGGGATTGCAGGACCAACTGGCTTTTTCTTTTCTTTTTTTTAAAGGTTTATTTTATTTGTGCATACAGAACTGCGGTATGGGCCAGAAATGCAGGGGCGGCGAGTGGATTCACCAGAGGCAGACTGGGGAGCAGAACAGGCAGAATAACAAAGTACACTGCTGAGGGGAGCAGCGGGCGGGTCAGGAGAGGTCTGCAGTGCCATGTGAATCACCTCGGGGCAGGCGGGGATCAAACTCATGCAGAATTGACTTTAGTTTCTTAGTGCTGTGCTCTAACCCGCTGTGCCACCAGGGAGGGCCCCAACTGGCTTTTCAGCCACAGCTTCCCTAAATGTACAGAGCTTCCCAGGCCTAGCACAGGCCCATTTGTGCTATCAATCCTTTATATGCGGCATATAAAGTATTCCGTACATTCAATAAATAGAATTGTAAACACAGTCTTTTCATTACTCTACGGCCTTCTATTACTCTATCCCTCTGCCTCCTTTTCCTTACCTTCTGTTCTTCATTCTAGTCCCAGATTCAAATCCTGGGTCCGTTGTGTGACCTTGAACAGTGTTCTCCACCTCTCTGAGACTCAGAGAGGATTGATATATAAGCCACAGGAATGTTCTTTCACGTGGACAGCAGAAGGCATGAACAAGAGTGTTCTTAGTGACACTGTTAGTGATATCAAAACAGTGGCTACTATATACACAAGTCCTCAAAAAAAAAAAAAAAAGGCACAGATAAGACATGACCCATTCACACAAAGGGTTATCATCTTGATTGGATTAAAGCGATCCTACAAGTAACTGTTTTTGTGAATCTTAGCAAAATAAGGTTGAACTTTAAAAGCAAGTATTTTCAGGTTTCCTTATAATGATAGTAAAATCTAAAAAAAAAAATGGAAATGATAGGGAATAAAGTTGTCTTGGGTAAGGGTTGCTAAGAAGGGTAAGGAAGAGTTTGTGGGTAGATGAAGTCACCCCAGGGTTATCAAACACAGGGGTCACTACCCAATATGCAGAAACTGATTCTATGAAAGCACGTTTAAGAAAGGAAAGATTTTTTTTTGCAAATTGATTGCCAAGGATGCAGGAGATAAACACAAATCTCTTTCTGTTCAGGAAAGGGAACAGAATATGGATTTTTGAGAACAAAGCAGTTAACTTTTATTGAATGAAAGAAGGTTGGGGCAAAAAAGTGTGAACTTGGCTGAAGCTTGTTGGCTAGAACAGGGAAGCTCGTATGTAGAGAAGTACTGAGAGACTTTTTTTCACATACTTGGCATTTTGTATTTTTCTTGGTGATGCACACCTCTGGGTAGCTTCCTCCTGCGTCTGCAGACTCCTGGTTCCAGCCAGCCTTGAAGATTAGATCAAGGTTAGTCACTTCTGCTTGCTCAGGCTGGGTCAGATAAATCGCCTCTGAGAATACCAACCTCAAAGGGAAAGTTAGATAAGTTGTTTTTTCTTTTGTACTCTAAGGCCTCAGAGCAATTCAACTATTTAGTCTTGCTTTCATTAGTGTTCTCATTCTTGGGTTGGATGTAGTTTCAAAAGGTGTTCATGTCACTACGGTGAATGATTAAAAGGAAAATAAGTAAGACCAACCCTGGATCATGAAGGTTAGCATGAATTGTACAAAAGATTATAAAAATTGATTCATTTTTGTTTACTGATGTCCATTAAAGAATACAAGGGGCCCTCCCTGGTGGCACAGCTGGTTAAAGCACAGAGCTGAGAAGCTAAAGCCACTTCAGCATGAGTTTGATTCCCCGCCCCGGGGGTGACCCACATGGCACGGCAGACCTCTCCTGATGCACCTGCTGCTCCCCTCAGCAGTGTACTTGTCAGTCAGCCTGTTCTGCTCCCCACTCTGTCTCTGGTGAATCCTCTCATTGCCCCTGCACCTCTGGCTATACCCCAGTTCTGTATGCACAAATAAATCTTTTTTAAAAAATAAAGAATACAAGGACTACAAAATGCAAGGATTGCAAGGTTTCATTAAATGAATTAATGTTTGTAACAACCTATTATTGCACTGTGGCATCCATTAGATATTCAAGAAGGAAAGTTGATCTATTTGTCCCATCCACCAAGGACCTTATCTTGCTCCCCATAGAGCAGGATTCTTAGTGCTTTAGGGCTGAATCTTAAATCACCACTAATTTCCATCACTTGCTTCCTGCTTCGCCTCTCCTCTTTCCGCAGAACAAATAAAGATGATCTATGCTGTGTCACAATGCTACGAGGATATCTATATGACAAAGCTTTGAGATTATTATGTGTCCCCAATAAACTATTGCTTATTTTACAAGCCCTGCATTCTAGCAGTGAATGGGAAGTGCTAGGCACAATTTCTGTGCCTGGGCAGCTTCTGGTCCTTTGTAGAGTTTCACTTGCAGGTGGAGTGGATGCAGGGCCAGGCTGTATTGTGCTGGGAGAAGTGAGATTGATGGGATCTGTAATATTCAAGGAGGATGCAGGGAAGGTGGTGTGGCCTGCACCTCAAATGGCACTTAGGGTCTAATGGAAACCTAGTGGCTTTGGAACTGTAAACCTATGTTAAAATCCTTCCCTTCCTGCTCACATGTTGTACGTAGGCAAGTCACTCAGTTTTCCTCAACTGTACAGTGTAACTTGGGATGTAAATTAAACACACACACATACACACACACACATACCATCACCACCACCATCACCACCATAATGCTTGCCTGATAAGTAAAGGATATTTAGAAATTGTGTGTGGGATCTGAATCCCACATCGCCAAGCCTGGTTTGGAATTGTTACACTTGCTCCAGCTTGGGTGAAAGTGGATCGATTCAGATTTGATGAGAAAGTGTAATTTTCAGATTCAGTGCTGATAAATTGGTGGGATAGATGGGTGACATTATTCATGGGGTTGGAAGCTATTTACTGGACCCCATCCTTGCTTCTTGAGTCTATATCTCTCAGAGCAAGATGCCTGGGGAAGACAGGGTGGGTCAGCCTGAGAGCATTTCTTTTTTCCTTTTGTATCAGGTGGAACCAAGGAAAGGAGACAACTAGCATGGTCCTGGAAGGGAAGTCACTGGAAAGAACTCTGGAGATGCCTAATGGTTATGGAAGTTGGGAGGAAAGTCTGGGGATTCTGGTGCTCTAACAACCCATATGCCTTTTAAAAATTATTAGGATTGGTCTGAGAAAGGGGTGTCCTTTACTCTTGTCCAGCAGCATGATTAGGGCTCAGTCTGTGTGCTGGACAAAAAGCCTGTGGCGACTTCTGCTACTTATTTTTAAAACAGATAGCCTGAACACTGTGGTAGGTGTGATGCTAAGCTTTTCATACTCTTAAAAAAAATCAACCCAGTGGGCCCTTCCTGGTGGCGCAGTGGGTTAAAGCACAGCACTAAGAAGCTAAAACCACTTCAGCATGAGTTTGAACCCCATCCACCCCGGAGGTGATCCACATGGCGTGGCAGACCTCTCCTGGCCCGCCCACTGCTCCCCTCAGCAATGTACTTTGTCTGTCTGCTTGTTCTGCTCCCCACTGTCTCTGGTGAATCCTCTTGCCGCCCCTGCACCTCTGGCCTGTACCCCAGTTCTTTATGCATAAATAAATAAACCTTAAAAAAAAATCACCCCAGGGCCCTCCCTGGTGGCGCAGCATGTTAAAGCACAGCACTAAGCTAAAGCCACTGCAGCATGAGTTCGATTCCTACCTGCCCCGTAGGTGATCCACATGGCGAGGCAGAC
>NW_004567125.1:24939398-24972434 GCF_000260355.1 Condylura cristata | reverse complement strand
GCAGAAACTAATGTGTTGGTGGCGGTGGCTACTCGAGACAGGAAGTGAGACATAGGTGGGGTTGGCACCTGCAGTTAGGGCACCCAGAGGCGCTCTGCCCTGAGGTCCTTAGTGTCCCAGCTGCAGGCACCTCCTGCCATTACTGACCGTTTCATACAACCAGTCTCAGCAAACCGCTTGGAAAATGCCGGTGACAAATAATTGCCTGTCCTCACTGAAGCCTTCGCATTTAACTGTGATCAAGCCTCAGCCTGAGGGGATAGATAATTGAGAGGTTTTGAGCATCATTTGAAATTTGGGGGAGGTGTGTGTGGAGGGTGCATAAGAGGCCCCTTGAGTTCTTATCGTTCCAAAGGGGGCAGACTTCTGTCTTACTGGGAAAATAACAACAACAAGAAATAACTCTGGGGTATTTGCTTCTCTTAGTGAGTTGGGAAGGCCTTTCTGCATTTAGGAACAGGTTTTTTTTTTGGAGATAAAGTATGGGAAAGTGCTTTATAAATAGCAGAAGGTTACATAAGTATAAGGTGCTGCTTGTCCTCTGCTTCTGGGGAGCCTGCTGCAGGCAGAGGCTCTGATCTCACCGAGCTCTGGGAACCTTTCTCCCCTCATGGGAGCCTGACCCAAATTTGAAGCCCCGGAAGACATCTTATATAACACTGGACCAAAGAGAAAACAGCCCTTCTTCCCATCAAAATGGTTAGACTAATTTTTTTTTTTTTTATTCATACAGAGCTGAGGTACCAGAGGCTCAGGGGCAGTGAAAGGATTCACCAGAGACAGAGTGGGGAGCAGAACAGGCTGACTGACAAAGTACACTGCTGAGGGGAGCAGCAGGTGGGTCAGGAGAGGCCTGCCACACCAATGTGGTCCACCTCCAGGCTGGGGATCGAACTCACCCTGAAGTGACTGAGGCTAGCTTGCAGTGCTGCACTTTAACCTGCTGCACCACCAGGGAGGGCTCCTTGGTTAGACTATTTTAATAAAAATCATTAGTGTTTCTGTGTGGCTGAGGATAATGTGAACACAGCTCCTGTATTCAAGGAATTTACAGTACAATGGAGCGGCTAAAAAATTAGGTGGAAATATTTTCATAAAATGGAAACCTAGTTAAAATCCTAATGTATAAAATGAAGAGGGGACTGGTTTGTTTGAGGTGAAGACAGAAAAAGGAGGCGGTAAAGGAGGTAAAGGTCAGAGGTTATGTTGTCTGGACATCACCACATAGGCCCCTTCAGGCCTTTCTAGTATTTCTCAGGAGTCAGTTCAAAAGATAATAATTTCCATAAGGTTTCTAGAAGAAAACCAGGGAATTCTTTGATGGCCTGGAGAGAAGGAGAGATTTCCTAGGGCATGAAAAACACAAAGCATAAAAGGGTACAAATTAAATTACCAATTTAAAACTTCTGCTTATCAAATGACATTAGAGTCAATAAGGGAGCCAGACTGGGAGAAGACATTGCAACTGCATATCTGACAATAAACTTGTACCTAGAATATGTAAAGAGATCCTACCACTCAAAAACAAAGACCAAGTTTAAATCTTGATCAAAAGCCTTATACAGGCACTTCACAAAAGAATGTTTATCAATGGCCAATAAACCAAATTAAAACATTGGTTCATACTGTCAGTGACTAGTGTGTCAGCAGCTTGCTTTGTAAATAATGGTGACAGCATTGGAAACAGCTTTGTGTTTTTAAATAGTTCCAAGGATGCCCAAGTATTTTTTTCTTATTTTAGTTATAAAAGTTTTTCTCATATTCCTTCTCTGCTTCCACATTATTTTTATCCACAGCATCAAAGTCATGGAGACACAGCTAGAGGAGCTATAGAAGTCAATGGTTATATAAGCCTCTACTTGTGGCCTCTGAGACCTCTTTTCTAAGTTCACAAAGGACAGATTAATATTTCTCTTTGCTAGGATGCTATCTCCCAGTGGGCCGCAGTTACCACTCTCTGTAAACACACAGACCCACACCACTATTACTCTACTACCATAATGATTCTCTCCTGTCCATAAACAGCCCAATTGTGAAATACAAATGATAGCCAGAAGAATTGCTAAAAGACCTCTAAGAGGCTCTTCCAGAGATGAGGGAACATTTGGAAAAATAATGTCAAAAGCCATAGTGAGTTTCCACTAAACACCAGTAGGTTATGTAAAAAGAAACTCCTGACCACAACCAGGGTAGTCAATATTGTAACAGAACTGAACTTCTTATAAGGTGTTGGTGTAAATGCAAAATGGCACGTAACACTTTGGAATGCAATCTGATAGTTTGTTACAAAGCTGAAAATGCACCCATCCTGTGGCCCAGAGGCTCCGCTCATGGGTCTGAAAACAAAGATTCACAAAAGGACAATTACATAGAGGTTCTCAATAACTGTGTTCATAACCGGTAAAACTTGAAAATCCAAATAAACTAGACAATGAGTGAGCAAATTGTGGTGTATCCATTGCATGGAAATACTACTCAATAGTGAAAAGGAATGTGCTACCTACAAATGCCACAACATGGCTTCATCTCAAGAAGATGTTGAGCCAAAAAATCCATATTAAAAAATCCTATACAGGGCCCTCCCTGGTGGTGCAGTGGATTAAATAGCACAGCACTAAGAAGCTAAAGCCACTTCCGCATGAGTTCGATTCCCGCCTGCCCCGGAGGTGACCACACGGTGCGGCAGACCTCTTCTGACCTGCCCGCTGCTCCCCTCAGCAGTGTACTTAGTCAGTCAGCCTGTTCTGTTCCCCACTCTGTCTCTGGTGAAGCCTCTCAACAGGTCTTTCTGGCCTGTACCCCAGTTCTGTATGCACAAATAAATAAAATCTTAAAAAAAAATTTAAAAATCCTATATTCTCTGTGATGCTATTTCTTGTAAAAATCTCTAACAAGCAAACTAATCGGTGCTTTAAGAAAAGGCCAGAAAAAGGCTGTGATTGGTGATTGAGTGAGATGGTATAGAATAGGAAGCTGAGAAGGGACAGACTGAGGAAGGAACTCTGAGGTGATAAGAATGTTCTATATCCTGATAGGGACGCTAGTTACTTAGGGGTGCACTTGCCAAAACTCCTTGAGCTTTTGTCTGATGCAGTGTATAAATTATATATCAATTTGTAAAATGCCAGGCAAAGAGATCATTAGTTTCTAGTTCTAAGAAGACATAGAGAAGTACCCTTCTAAAAACAACAAGGAGAATAAGCAGTAACAAGATAAACTAAACTCAATGGAACTAAACTTCTAATTTACAATAATACATGGGGCAGGAAGCAGATGGAGGAGTGACAATTATGTGACCAGAAAGGATGGAAGCCAACCCTGAGCTCTGAGGGTAAGTGGGGAGGGGATGCTGGTTGATTGACAAGGGGAAAGTTCATGTGCTGGCAGAATGCTTGAAAGGCTAGGGTGCAAGAAGACTCAGTGGAGGTGGGAAGGATGCTGAAGTGGGATTGTTCGAGAACCTGTTGAGAAATGTTCTCTATAACCTTCCCCACTTCCCTGAGATACGAGTATTATGAACCCAGAACCCTCTTATTCTTGTGCTTTTCTGCAAACTTAGACTTTGAGAAATTGGGAAAATCTGCCGGCTACTTCTAATTTTTCTACTCTGTACAACATTTCCCTGACAGAAAAAGATATGGAGTCAGTTATTTGTCTGTAGGAATGAATGGAAAAGAGGAAATTATAGGTAGGAAAATAAGGCCGGATAATCTTGCCAAATATCACCTAGCCACCCACACATGCATTTCACCTTAGACGTTATTTCCACCATAAAGGATCATGGGAAGTAGTGCCTCCCTTGTTTCTATCTTACTGATGAGGCACAGAGAGTGCCCTGACCTTTCCAAGGTCAGAGCAAGCAAGGGATCTGTCCATGTCCATTTTCAAGTATGATTGCTTCTTTACTGCTCATCACAAATGGGATGAGACAGACCAAAAAGAAATTATTCCCTTTCTAGTCCACACTCGAAAATATAAACTAATCCATAGAAACAGGAAGCAGGTCAAAGCTGACCTGAGGGTGGGGTCTAGGTAAAGCAGAAGCAGAAGTTGCCCAGACTTGAGAGACTGGTGGGGGTAACAGGGTGTAATAATGTCACTAAGGTTTCCATGGATTAACACTTACCTGATTTTGCAATTTAAACATGTGCACTTGACTGTATGTTGATTATCCCTGACTAAAACTGTTTAAAGAAATAAGTGAACAGAGATGAGCCCCTTGATGGTTGGCCCTACAATGACTTCCACCTCTTACACCCCTGTAAAGTGCCCCAAATATCTAGACATACAGAGTCATGCAGACCCTGACTTTATGGGACTATGCTGAAAGAACAGGATGTCAAACTTGGAGAGTAAGGAGAACAAAACACTTACTGAGTATCTGTTAGGCACTGCAGGTTCAAGTCTAATCTAAAATGCACACACTGAGTCTGTCTGATGTGATGGTATTAGGAGGTGGGGGTGGTTAGATAAACATGAGGTCATGTGGGTGGTGTCTCCAGATGGGGATTGGTGTCTTTATGACAAGAGAAAGACTAGAATGCTCTTGGCCATGTGAGGACTCAGTGAGGAGGCAGCTGACTCCAAGCCAGGAAACCAGCTCATCACCCTGGGTGTGATGGCACTTTGAAGTTGGCCTCTCCTGCTTGAAAAGCTGTGAAGAAGAATTTTTTTTTTTGTCAAAGCCACTCACTCTACGATATTCTTATTATAGCAATCTGCACTAAGACAAATGCTAACATATTTTAAAAATTTTGATAATCACTATGCAGTGATTTTTACCATCAAATCTAGCTTACTGGGAAGAAATTTTCAAGCTCGTAATATTTGGGGATTGAGGGAGTCAACTCCTAATACCTCTCCACCACCACTTACTTCTTGAATTGTGAACACTTAGTTTGATGTAGGATCAGTCACAGGATGATGACAATTATTGCTACTAATAAAAGTAGGTTGGAAGGCTTGGTGGAGAGGGGCTGCCTCACAGGCCTGCCACTGGGCTCTCCTGAATTGAACTTAACTTTTTTTTAAAAAAAGATTTATTTATTTATTCATACAGAACTGGGGTACAGGCCAGAGATGTGGAGGGTGATAGGATTCAGATGCGGAGGGTGATAGGATTCACCAGAGATAGAACGGGGAGCAGAACAGGCAGATCAATGAAGTACACTGCTGAGGGGAGCAGCGGGCGGGTCAGGAGAGGTCTGCCTCGCCATGTGGATCACCTACGGGGCAGGTAGGAATCGAACTCATGCAGAAGTGGCTTTAGCTTCTTAGTGCTGTGCTATTTAATCCACTGCACCACCAGGGAGGGCCCTGAACTTAACTTTTAAATTGACCACCCTCTCCCAGTTCCCACTAATACAGAGTAAAGCTTATGAACATTCTGGGAGATGTGGACACACCCAATTCCTTTTCAAATTCACTGACTAGTGAGTTGCTACTTCTACAAGTCACACTGAGTCAAGTTGGGAGCAACGCTGGGAAGAGTATAATTTTAGGGCCCCTCCTTCACCTGGAAGTAAAAAGAATCAGAAGTAAAAATTGCCAAAAATAACCCCGGGTGCTCAGACCCAGGTCCATGTGCCAAAGCATTTACTACATCAGTGGGCTTTATTCTTAAAGTTGTGCAATGAAAATAATTTCTGTTCACTGAGTCATAGATTGGACTCAGGGACTAAAGGAACTCAGTGGTGATTTGTGGGTCGGGTAACTTTCCAGATCCTTCCCTTCACATAGACACCTTCACACAGAGATGTCCCCCGCACAGGAGTCAATGATCAGACAGGCTGGGACAAATGGCGCGGTCCCTGTCTTCGGGGAGCTGCACCACTCTGCCAGTCCTAAGGTCTAGCTCCAGTCTTAACGTGTCTTTCAATCAGCCTGTCAGCAATGAATAGGATTACTCTTCTCAAACCCATTCTCATCCTTAGCTTTTACTTAAGTTTTTCATTTTGCCTGGAAGCCAATTCAATTAAACAATATTTTTTTAAGCATATGCTGTGTTAAGGTTGTGGGAGGTATAAATACATAAAAGGATGATATTGGATATTGCTAAACTTGGTCTTTAAATGTCTAAATCCTACCCATTCTTCCCAGGTTTATTAACCTATCATGATCTCTGGTCTTTACTTCTTGAGATGTAGCATTGAATGGAATCACCACCTGTTGATTGGTGATTCCTCAGAAATACCTAGCAGGTGAACAAAATGGAAATACACAGCATTCTATGATTTGTCTTCTTAGCAGAGTCCCTGAAATGCTGGTCTTTCCTTCTCTTGATCCCAGATTTGTTGCCTGGCATATAACAGGCAGGAAGGGACATAGTTAATAGACACTCAGTGTGACTTTTTGGCCTGACCCCACATCTTTCATTGTTACCTCCTCCTCACCCAACTTTGCTTTGGGGGCTTCATCTCCCTGTCACCATAAAAATGGGTCCTGCCTACCTTCCTCTCTTAGCCATCTCACTGCAGCTTCTGTCCCCCAAGCTTGAATAAGGCCAGCCACAGATGCCCTCATCTTCCCCCAGAATGCAGAACCCCAGTCTTTCCCATAGATAATTCCATTCCAAGAAACCAGAGCTGCTTTGTTCTGGGCCCAAAACCAGCTTAAAGCTCTGTGTGTCCAAGGACTCTTGGGCTTTTCCAGGTTTAGATTCCAAACATCTCACCAGTGTGAGGAATATGGCAGATTTTTTTCCTCCAGGAGTAAGGAGTATAAGGTGGGAGAAGCTGGAGAGAGGGAAGATAACTCTTCTATTACTAAGGACATTTAACTTGTGCCATAATTCAGCTCAAACCAGCATCAACAAAGGAGGAATTTAGCCAGAGCTGCTAGGGCAGCCCATGTGACCTAGACAAGGAGGCAGTGCAGCTGGAATCAGAAACAGTGAGCAGAGTTCTTAGGGTCCCAAAGCCTCCCTCTCCCTCTGTCAGCTTCTCTCTTGATCCCAGTGAATCCTTTTCTTGTGGATTGCTTCTCTCTTCTGTCATTCTCATGGTGAAAATGGTCAGTAGCTCTATATATCAGCCCCAGCACAAAGACATTAGGAAAGAGACAATTCACTCAGTCTTGATGCCAAACTGCGCAGTAGGAGTCTGACTGGTCCAGCATGATCCAGACATGCCTGTGCTCTCTCAGGCCCAGCAGGTAAGAGTGCATTGTCAGAAGACTGAAGCTTTCTGCTGCTATTCTGTGGAGCAGGAGGGGACAGGGAAATTCCTAAAGGAAGGGATACTGGGACCACAATCCAAAGTTTGATACCCAGATGAATCCAGGGAGCCATGTCCTCTTGGAAACTAGTCCTTTCCATTCTGCCTCCAGCCACTGTTGCTGGTAACGTGCTTACTGATGGGTATATGGTCTCCCCCCATCCATTCCTACCTCTTCTAGCTTTCCCCAATTTTTGGTTAACAATGTTTTTGTTATGATTGTACAAATATTGTTTACTCTTTAGCCAAGTGATGTGCCCAGTTTAATTACATACTCATTCTTGCACAATTTTTTGTTTTTCCTGGGTTTAATAATTGCCTTTAATTTTCATTTGTTTAGCTTTCTATCAACACCTGTTTAAGCCCTCCTACCTGCTCCCACAGCTCTGTGAAACAATGCCAAGCCTGTCAGATAAACGCCCCCCCTCCGCCTCCACTGTACTCCAGACATCTCTTCTGAATCCTCTCTATTTAGGGATCAGTTATTCTTTCAGGAGTTTGTCTACCTGTTGTAGCCCTCTTTTTTGTTGTTGACTTCCTGTTAATTCTTTTCACTTCTCTCTTGTCCTTCTCCATGTGTTCTTCTCCATCCATTTTGTGGTTTTTATTTTCTTATTTTTACTTTAACAGCATTTATTTTCCAGTAGTGGCTTTCTAAGAAATGGTACTTGGGAGCTAATATTTTTTGAGACTTTTTTTTTTTTTGGACTGAAAGTTTCATTTTGGGCATTTTAATGCTATAGAATTCCCAGTTGGAAATAATTTTCTTTTAGAATTTTGGAGGTTTTACTGTGTTGTTGCTATTGACAGAACCAAGGTTCTTCAGATTACTGCTCATTGTTTATGAATTATTTTCCATTCTCCCTCACCCTCATCTTTCAACTTTTAAGATATATATATTATATATATATATATTTTTTTTCCAGGGTTGTGAATTAACAATGATGCAAACACTGGGTAAGATTTGTCAATTTGGCGACTCACACTTTAATATGGGGACAAGTTGCTTATATTATTCTTATTCTTACTCCTTACTCTTTTCTCTTTATTCTTTTCTCTATTTGCTTTTTTATTTGTTTAATTGTTTTCTTGCATTTGCATTTGTTGGAAATAAGACTCCTTGCCTTCATCATCTAATTATCTTATTCACATTGTCCATCCTTTTCTTTATTTTTTTATACTGTCTAGAAGATTTTCACAATATTGCCTTTGAACACTTTTTTCTCTATAATATTTTAACTTGCAATATCTTGTACTTATCTCTGATTATACCTTAGAAAACAAAATTCTGTTCACATTTCAAAGATACAACATTTTCTCCTACTTCTTTTAGGATAATATAATACTGGTGTGTTTTATTTTGTTTTATTTTCATCCTTGCAGTGCTTCTGTTTCTCCTGGATTCCTTTTTATTATTTGTTTTAGTCTTTTTCTTTTGTGCTTGAGGCTTTGCCTTAAGGTGCAGAGATCCTTTGTTGTTTGCTCAACTTTCAGAGTGAGGCCCTCTTAAAGTGCTGGGAAATTTTCAGTGCATGAATGGGTTTTTTTTTTTATTTAAAGATTTATTTATTTATGCATACAGAACTGGGGTACAGGCCAGAGGTGCAGGGACAGTGAGAGGATTCACCTGAGACAGAGTGGGGAGCAGAACAGGCTGACTGACTAAGTACACTGCTGAGGGGAGCAGCGGGCTGGTCAGGAGAGGTCTACTGTGCCATGTGGGTCACCTCCGGCAGGTGGGGATCGAACTCATGCTGAAGTGGCTTTAGCTTCTTAGTGCTGTGCTTTAACCCCCTGCGCCACTAGGGAGGGCCCATGAGTGGGGTTTTAGAACAACCGATTATTTTTTCTATGGGGACCTCCAAATGTCAGCATCTCTAAGTCTGCTTTCTGGAGTGGCTTATTCTCCCGATTAGTAGAAATTCCCTGAGGGGCTAGGACAGTGATGACCAACAGTTTTGGGATTACCAAAGTGGAGAGGGCCTCAGACTTCTTTTCCAGGGATACCCCTACAGTGGCAGCAAGATCCAGAGGAATGACTGGGAGGGAAAGAGGTTCATAGACAGTAAATACTTCAAATGCTTTCTGTTCAGCATCCTCATTGTAGTGAAGGGTGTCAGTTAGGGGTGTGGCTGTCCCAGTAAAAATGGGAATGGAGCCGGTCAGAGACCAGGGACCAGTCACCCTCACTCTTTGATACCTTGGTGTTGCATAAAATCTCATGGTACCACTTCATGGAGAAATTCCTTAGGAAGATATGATTTCTTCTTTTGTTTTTGACCACTCTAGTAGCATTCAGAGTGAGCGCTAAATTGACAAGCTAGGTTAAGCTATAGGCAATAAAGAAAATAGTAGTTTGTGGACCTGGATTCATACCTGATGTGTGTACATTTGCATGTAAACTAATGTCTAATGTACTAAGTAATAATTACATAAAATAAATTCCTCAAGCCCAAATACAGGACTTCTGGGAAGGATTCTATAGGCTCCCTGACTATCCTTACCTCTGTCTTGTAAGTCTAGTCTGCATCTATCACTGGAAGAGGAGACTGAAGAAGCACTCTATCCTGGTCAGTCAGGGGATTGGCCTACCCACCAATGGAAAGTCAAATGAAGACACCCAAAACTGCTGACATTTCTGGGGGGGGAGTTCAATCCTTCCAATTAGCAGTCACATGTGTGTGCACTCATGCACACCTGTGTTACACATTGGCTTGGTTCTTAAGAATCAGGGGATGATGGGGCAGAGGTAGGAGAAACATGTTCACTACTAGCCCAATTCCTTTCCAGGAGCTCCCAGGTTAAGCCCAGGGCCCCTAGAGATGTGGTCACATCCTTTTATAAGTCTGATAGTTCCAGACGTGTCCCAGCAAGGAAGCACATGCCCAAGGAGGGTGGACAGATGGCTAGGGGGGCCTGGCCTGCCCCCCATTGCTATGGATGAAGTCCTCCTTATCTCCCCAGGAGCCCCAGTGCTGAGAAAATGTCACCACATTTTCAGCAATTCTGCTAAGTTGTGTCTCAGAGAAGCGAAAACAAATCTCCAGAGGTTTGCATGTTTGATTCACACCTACCATAGCAGCTGTCTGCTGCTAGGGGGAACACTGCTGTGCAGATTTCTAGCAGCAGCTAGAGAGTGAGTCTTCAACCATAGAGACATTTTGCTTGTCTTGTTGTTCAGCCCTTGGGGGGACGTGTGCATGATGCAATGCCAACCCTGCTGGGAATGACTCAGGGGCCACACTTGAGGGAAATGGAGGCCTTGCCCAGGGGAGGGTACTGAGCAAGCAGCAGCCCTTTCATGGTACCCAGAGATGACGTGTCACCTTCAAAGAGATGAGAGCAAATAGATAGCGTCTAAATGATACTTTGTGCTTATCTTCAAGGGTCTTAAGGAGAGAAAGCCTCATCAAAATCTCATGACAGCCTCATGAAATATACACAACTCTGTGCTCTTTCTTTCTTTTTAAAAGATTTATTTATTTATGCATACAGGCTGGGGTACAGACCAGAGATAAGGGGGCAATGAGAGAATTCACTAGAGACAGAGTGGGGAGCAGAACAGACAGATCGACGAAGTACACTTGCTGAGGGGTCAGGAGAGGTCTGCCGCGCCATGTGGTCACCTCCGGGGCCGGCGGGGATTGAACTCATGCAGAAGTGGCTTTAGCTTCTCAGTGCTGTGCTTTAATCCACTGCACCACCAGGGAGGGCCCATGCTCTGTATTTCAAAGAGAAAAACTGAGTCCTCAGTGGCTGACTGGGTAACCTGTGATTAACCAGTAACAGAAAAGCCCAGAAATCCATATTCATTCTCATAGTCTCCCTCTTTCTCTCTCTCTATTCTCTTTTTACCATATTACCCATTTGAAGGAAGTCACTTAGGACTACACACACACATGTAATCTGTTGAATAATGACCTGAAATAAAATAATAATCCAACTCACAATATAAATGTCTTAGAGGATGATCTTTCTTAGGCAAGAGCAATTTCTCTCTTTACACTATGATTCCCCTTGGAAGTTCATTAGTGGTACACTTCCTTGGTTCATTTAAATGTCCATTTATAGATCTTTGTTTGCCAAGAAAAGACAGGAAGGCAGGAGGCAATGAAACTCTAAGCTGATGTGCTCAGTTGTCAATGAGTGATGAAGGGCAGCTGGAGATTCACAATGATTTATGGAATAAAGGATTAGCCAATAATAGAGTCAATTCACAAAGAGATAACTCCCATGTAAATTTGGGAGCCATATGCATTTTGTAAAAGTCAGCCCTGCCTATAGCAATATAGACCCAGAAGTGCAGAACCTAGAGGAACCATACAGAAGCATGTGAACTAAGGTTCAGTAGGGGGAGAGTGTTAGAAGGAACCAGAAATCCCTGCCAAGTGGTTTTGTAGAGCTCAGCTACCAGGATCTGGAACAGCTGCTCTCCTGGGCCATCCACAGGAGGTATAGGTGATAAGACTCTTGTCCTAAACCCAGTCCTCCTCATGGGTAGGATTTGGGAGGGAGATCACTTGTATACTGGAGATTTTCCTCAGTTTCAATGGGCTTAGAGAATGGAGAAAGGATGAGACAGAGGCTATGAAAATGAATATGGATTTCTGGGCCTTTCTATAACTGGTTAATCAGCATGTATTTCTGAGAGCAAAAACAGAGCTGGGTTCAAATTTGGACTGGCGACTCCTAGGTCAGAGAGACTGGACAAGATTTGTGATCCTCTAAACTATTTGATTCTTTATCTTCAAATGGAAAGAGTAATTAACTCATAAGGAGGCAGGAGGTCTTACAGGTGAGGCCTGTGAAGGATTTGCATGTAATAGGCACCTGATACTAGTAGCTTATTGAAGAGATTGAAATCCTTTTTGGTAGATGGAGGGAAGAGAAAGGTATCATCATCTTAACTGGTGGAGGGAGTGGGGGGCGGCAGGGGAGATATTAATAAAGAATGAGGGGAGAATCAGCACTCCTCCAATTTCCCCAATGCGCCACACACACACACACACACACACACACACACACACACACCCTTCCCTAGGCTCAGGGCTGCATATTCTGCAGCACTAAGACCAATGCCAGAAGCTGCCCACCTCCCTAGCATAGCTTGGAACTTTGCATCAAAAGAAACAGGATGCCAGTAAGCTACAACCATGTGGGGCCTTGAGTCAGAGCTGGTGATACAAAGAAATTGGGTGATGGAGACTCCAGTTTGGGGTTAGTGGTGACAGTGGTATCCGGTTTCTGGGGTCACAGAGCTGGCAGGGGTGTCTGGGGAGTTCCAGCACTGGTTGTGGAGTAGATTGAGGTATCTGGCTGTAGCTGGCAGCTATTAGGTTCTCATCAGACTGGTTTTGTGGAGGGATTTTGACTGCTGAGCGTCCCTTTGTTCTTGCCTGTATTCTGAGACTTCTTGAAAATTCTGTGGTCTACCCCAAGCTCCCTTCAATAGTTTCTTTTTCTCTTTAAGTCAGAGAAAATCTATTTCTGTTCTTAGCTATGGAAACTTGACTAGCACACCTTTCCAAGGCCCCTTGCTTACAGCAGTTCCCACTTTTATCTATTTCTTTTATTTCATTCGGCATGTGGTAATTATTTTACCAATTCGAGATGTGTTCCTTGTCTCTCTCCCCTCCCCGAGAGCAAGCCGCCCAAGGGAACTTCCCTGCTGTCCTTTCACCTCTCCTCTGCCAGGCTGTGGCACAGGGCAGTGCATCTGCCCACACAGGGTCAGAGAGTGCTGGCCTTGAATCAGAGCCCTCATGGAGGCTTTGAACCTCGTGTTTCCCAGCTTCCCCAATAAAACATGGATAATACCACATACTGTCACTGTGAGAATTAAACAAGTATAGAGAAGTGAGACCTGCCTGGCATATTGTTTATGAATGAACAATCTTAGGGGAAATTCAAATGAAGATAATCGTAGCTTAGGTCTTGTATGATCTCTGTCCCATCACCATAAGCCTAACACTCTGGAAGGGCATATTCCTCAAGTCAGACTGGACATTTTCCAGATGGAGATTTGGGGTTCTGCTTGATCACAGGTCACCATCTGTCTTCAGAGGGCTTCTCTACTTCAGAGCTCATTAAGCACCCTAACCTTGGGAGCTCAATCTGGGAAGTCAGTCTTCCGTGAACCCTTGTGTCATGAACGCCCCCCACCCTGCCTTCCATGCCATCTAAGACACTGCCTGTCTTTTCCCTGTGCACCGGGGCCAGTGGGACCAGGGACAGTTGCTTCCAAGAAGAGTTGCTCTTCTAGGGAGCCTCAGGCCTTGCAAACACAGGAACATCAGGGTGCATTACCTCACAGACAGGGCAGAGCCAGGTAGTCAATCCAAAAACCACATTCCTGGATGACTGATTTTTCTGTGGAAGTAATGTGTTTCTTTTTCTATGTTCTTGTCTCTTCTACAGGGTGCAGGGGCCATGGGAGCTGTGTGTCTGCTGCGTAAGTCAGGGATGGTGCAACCGAGACTGAGGCAGTGAGCCCAGACATTTGCTGATCTATTTTAAGATTCCCAGAGCTGTTTCCTGGCATTTGTCACTTGGTGAAAGGAAAGGGGAAGCCGGGAGGAAGTAGGGGATGGAGAAAATGAGGCCCGGACCATTGGCACTCATTACTTTCAACTGGGTGGAAATTCCCATCCTTCATCAAATTCCCACCCTCTCGAGATCCCCAGAGGGATGACTCAGAATTCTTCACTCAGAATTCTTTTGCTCTTCTCAGAGCAAAGCCTTTGCTCATTTTAATAACAAACAGAAGGATGTATTAGTTGTATACATATTTGATTTCACAGAACACTTACATACACTTCCCCCCATTTTCTGGGAAAACCAGACATTTTCCCTCCCTTATATTGCTTGCAGGTGAGAAAATGGAGGCACAGCAAGGTTGATAAGTGCCCACTGGTCACACAGCAATTTAGCCACAGAACCAGTCACATAGGCTAGATTTCCTGAATTTTAATTATGTTCTGTCATTCAGTTAATAGCCATTCATTTATTCTCTTGCCCCCACACCAAGGTGCCTCTCCAGTGCTCTTAGCATCTGTGTTCAGAGAAGGCAGCACGGGAGTGTGGCGCTGTTGCTGGTGTAGTAACCACCTGACTTTCAGTTCCTGTGGTTTATTGTGCCTTAAGTTCAGTCTCACAGGAAAGGACATCCATCCCCGCAATTATTGAGGGTCGTCTATGTCCAGCTGTTGTGTTTCTATAGGTTGGTGTCTGTGAAAGAAAAAGGCATTAAACACAACATTGCAACAAATTGTTGTAAAGTGCTGTTATTGAAAAACAGAATGTTACAGGGATCTAGGCGAAGAGGTAATTCACTTTTTTAGGGGCCAATGAGTAAGCTATCATAGATAAGGTGACTTCCCCCCTGCTTTAATTGTGAAAATTTGCAATTATAAAAGCTATAAAAGAAAACTGCAACCTCTACCTAGGTTCAACCATTGTTAGCATTGGCCATATTATCTCTCTCTCTCCATCTGCAGATAGGTGGACATAGATACACAGCGATATCCACATTTATACAGACAGATAACTGAGCATTTGAACGTGAGTGAGGAGTCATGAAAGTCCCTCTCTGCATCTTATATGCCTTCAAAAAGGTGAATTTTGAGTTGGTTTTTGTCAGATGAATAGTAGTTTAGTGGACCATCAGGTGATCAGTTAGGTGAAGCCAAAAGCTATGCAGGCAAAAGCAAATCTGTGGAAAGCGTGGAGTACTCGGGGAAGGGCTGCTGAGTGTGGGCAGAGCTGAGGGTCTTATTGAGCTGCTAGGAGAGGAAGTTGGTTGGAGCAACCCAGGAAGCAGACTCCAGAGGACCTGGAATGTCCTGTTTGGGGGGGCTTCAATGCGAACTGAAGAGGCACGAGCCAGTGAAAAAGGCTGATGACAAGCTCTCATTTATCAGTATTTAGCCCAAAGCAGGTTAGCAGGGATGGGTAAGATGGAGAAGGTGGGCTAGAATGTGATTTGGGGAGTCAGTGGCAGCAAGGATGGAAGGGGAAATTTCCATAGCTCAGCTTAGATTAGACAGAGCTTGGAGACTGCGCAGAGGAGAGATGGAGGTTAAGGGTCTTTGATGGGGAGTGAGCTTCTTCCAAAAGCAACTGAATAGATGCCATGCCAGTAGTCCCTGGTAACCTCGAGAAGAGGTGACCCCAGGTTAAATCTGCCCAGACGGACGCTGTTCCTGACGCTCACGTCGACTGGACATTGACTGTTCACTCTGATACTATGGACTGTCCCAACAAGGCCAACTGAAAATTGCTCTTTGGTTAGTCTACCCTGTGATTTTATGCAAAAATAGAAATATGGTTAAATGCTAGCTTGAATTTGTAAATATGTTATACATTATTAGATTAAGTTGGAATCAAGATTGAGAGAACTTGTTTTCATATAAGTTAAACCAGTTTTTGAAGATTTTTGCTTGTTCCTGTTATTTTGATATATATATGAAGTTTTTCTCTTCACCTATAATGATGGATTATTTCCCAATAATGACCATTATACCGGGCATTTATAAACACTGCTGGTGACTGCTGTTTCTTTTGCATACGCTGGAAACCTTACAAAGACTGGAAATCTTACAGAGACTATCTATAAAGACTACACCCTGTGATCTGTGCCACCATAGATATGGTGGTATGAAATCAAAAGGGGGAAATTGTTAAGGGGAGGGATGTCCTGAAGGAGCTCTGCAGAGTCTTGTGGATCCCACCCCCTACTCCAGCTTTCTGGACTCTATCCCCTACTCCAGTGATTGGAAACTAAAACTCCCAGCAGTACCAGGGAGAGAACTACAAGGACCCAAGGGCAGAGCTAAGCAGGCATTCTGGGAAATTGGTGTACCTGCAGTATTACTGAATTTTGAGCATACCGGTGAGTTCCCCCAGACAGGCAGCCCAGTCCGCTCTGGGCTACCCTGTAACACTTTTAATTAATAGTCAAGAGTGGACAAGATATTTAATCAGTTTTGGACATCTCACATACAGGTAGAAATATGTGTCTTGAACTCTCGCAGGGGCCAGAGAGGGGTTGGGATGAGGTGGTTGATGAATGGCATGCAGACTCTGGTGGAAGCTAGAGTAATAGAGGCCAGATGTCGAGATTATACCTGGAAGCATCTGCACTGAACAGAGTAAAGGTAAGATGCGTAGTTCACACACAATGAACTCGAGGGGTAATGGACAAGTCAAAGTCTGTTTCTCAGGGTGGACTGACATGCTAGATGGACATACCAGATGGTGGCCCCAGTGCCAAAGCTACTGGGAGTGACTGGGCTGACCCTATAAGCTGGCTTGGAAACTGAATGTTCTTTTCATGAGTTGCCTTTCTCTTCTCCAAGACATGAAGACTAGATTAAACTATAAGAGACGGCAAACCTTCCTCTTCCAAGTCCCCTTGGAATAGAAGCTTGGGCAGGAAAGATCTCTTCTACAGCTCTGTAGGAGTGGGAGAGGCTGAGAGGGCAGCCTGCACAGTTAGGTTGTTGGAGTCAGATGGTGCATAAATGCATCACTGTCCTTTCCTCGGTTAACCTCTCTGCCTCATTTTCCCCAAAACTGAGCGTACCTTCTCCAGATGTTAGTTTGAAGATCCAATATGAGGCAAGAACTAAAATAACCTTATATATAGAACACAGAAAATGAGCATTATGTGTGAAAATGACAAATCACAGAAAATGTGACTGTGTGCAGTCAGGGAGCTCAGGAAGTCTGGGGATTTGGATCACAGAAGGTTCCCTTGAGTGTACTCTTGGAGCAGCACAGCCTGGTGGAGAGAGAGTGGTTCCCCAGGGCTCAGTCACACAGCTCACCACGTGTCCCCTGTGTGCAGATGTGTGGGGCCCTCAGGGGGGGCACATTTCTTTCTCGGCCAGACATTAGTCACTCCCGCTGTGCTCTTTCCTTGTCCACCTGGGCCTGTTTCTAGGACAGCTGCTATGTCAGGAGCTCGTGAAAGGCCCACCTGTTCATTGCTGCCCTGCCCTCCTCCCGCTCACCCCACCGCTGCAGCCCAGCTTCCTGGCTGCTCACACATCCCACCACGTTTCTTGCTCAGGTTTTACAGGCACGCTGTCGCATTTCCTTACGACTCGTCACAGCTCCCACACCCAGTGTTGTGGCTCTATAGAGCACCCCCCACCCCGTTTCCTATAAAACTGCTTTCCCTGTATTCATGCATCAGCCTCCCCAACCCCACTGCCCCTATTGAAATAGGGCTTCATGGAAGGTGACTCAAAGGAAGGGGCACAGGCCCCAAAGAGAACATGTCCCCGATTCCTCACAGATGGCAGAGTCCCTCCTGTAGCTGACTTAATGTCCCTGTACATACACATGATATTCACATGTTGGGGCTTATTTGCCTCCTGTGTCTCTGCGGTGATCCACTTTAAGTACCTGGAATTCCCAACTAGGGTGGTGTGGAGAGACGACCTGAAGTAGCAGCCAGGGTCTAGCGAAGAGCTGTTCAGATGCAAGCAGATTATGTATGAGTAGCCCTGGGTTAGGACCTTCTAGAGAGACCTGGGTTCTGATCCTGGCCCCCTCCACGCCCTGTGTGTGTTCCTTGTGGTTGGTGACTTGCCCACTGCTATCTGGTTTTCCTTCAGTACAGTGGGCGTCAGGGCACCGGGCTCAGTGCTGCATCACGGCAGACCCTATAAATGGGTTTCCCTTCCTCCAGGACAGGCCCCGGAGCAAGGCCACCTGCAACCCATTGTAATCTGTAATCTAGCTCCCAGGTTCACCCTAGCATGTGTCTGTTAGGACCATCTAGAAGGGGAGGGGGAGGAGAGGAGGTGTACAGGGGGCGGTTCTCACTGAGGACCTTACTGAGGGTGCACGAGATGGCACAGGCCCTGTCTGTCTGTGCTCACTGTCCTGTTTCCAACTCAAGCTGGACTCAGGAGCCCCTGATGTCAGCCAGCCAGACTCTTCCCTGGCTCTACGCCAGTCTTCCTGCTCTAGGAGATTCTATACCACAGCTTGTGGGGACGGGTTGGGATGAGGGGGAACTGGGGAGAAGATATGAGGATGCATAATCCAGTCTGCCTGTGACCCATTTCCAGAAAGTCATCTTGTTGAAGTTCAGCCAAGAATGCCTGTGACTCCAAAGGTCCTGGTCTCCCTGGGTCATTTTAGACCTGGCCATGTGAGCACCGATCACAAAGGCAGCTTTGACCCAAGAGAGTAGGAAGCATGAGAGTGGGAACCAGGGAGTCTATGTGCTGAGGTTTCCCAAGAAATGAGGGTGGGTGACTGTGAAGTCAACAGCTTTGCACTTTCTGTGAGGGTCTTTCAGTTTCCTGCCCCTACACACACACACACACACACACACACACACACACACACACACACTATTTGACAGCAAAACAATGCCTCCTCCTCTCTACTATATCCCTGTTCTCTCCTGAACACAATAGGCATTTTGCAGCTTCTCTTTAGAGAGCACGAGACTTCTTGTCTACAAATTACATCCAGGTCAGGGTGGTGGTTCTCCCAGTTGGGGAATGTGATGCCTGCAGAAGCTCCCCAAATCCCCAGCAAGGGGGTGCTGGATTTCCCAGTGCTTGTTTCCTGCCTGCACAGAGGCAAGTTCTGTTCAGTACCTGCCTGACTTTCTAGTTCTGGAAGCAAAAATTGCTCACTTCTCAGCCTGGAAAGAGCAGGAAACAGATATTACCTGTCAGTCATGTGTAAGCCCCCAGGTCTCGCTTCTTCCCCTCTAATTTTATATTTCTAAGTGGGTTTCTCAGGACTATGGAGAATTATGAGCAAAGAAATCCAGATTTGAGAAACTTTATTTCCAAGTCTTAGTGAGTCGAAGGGAGATACTCTCAGAAAATGGCATTCATGATAAAAGTGACAAAGGGGATGGGGAGGGAAGAAGAGTGGGAAAGAGGAAGAATTTTAGAAACCCAGGGTTCTTAGGTAATTCTCCTGTTTTGGAATTGGTGATATTAGAGCGAGTTTGGGCTCATTTTTGGTCATTGACTTGACTGCTCCTTTAGGGAACAAAGCAATATGGCAGCTCAGGGTAAAGTGCCAGAAGCAAAGACAGGCACACAATGAGGGCGGTGGCAGCAGGGGAGAATTCAGGAACTGGAGCAAGCAGGCAGTCCAGGTGGGCAGTGAGGTGGAGCTCACAAAGGCAGCAGGAAGGTTTCTGGAGTGAGGGAAATGTCCTGCAGTTTAACTGGGTGTTGGTTACACAAGTGTATACAATTGTCAAGATCTGTGCATTTTATTATATGAAAATTGTATTTCAGAATAAATAAAATTGCAAAAATACTTTAAAAATGAGTAGTACCAGGAGAGGAGGGGCCTCAAGGCCAAGAGAACCTCACGCTCAAGGGGTTGTCACTTCAAGACCTACAGTGCCCATGGAGCCCGCCAACTGCTGAGTCCGCCTGGGCTTTCGGGTGTAAGGCGCTGTCCGGCAGGCGCAGGGCGAGTCCACTATCCCCATGGGCAGATGGGTCGTGAGAGTCTGCTGCAGAGTGATGCTGCCTTGGAGACCGTGTCCTCACCACAGGTGTCCCCACTTACATACACACTTGCCCCAGGCTCTCGGGGCCCAGGTGCCCATAATGACAGGTGCGCATGCAAGACCACAGGTGCCGGTCATAGAGGTTAATGGCGGGAGTGGAAAAGCCTGATTTTTAACTCATTGACCCTACAAAGGTGAAGGGCCTGGCATCAGGGGTTTTCTATGCAACATGGAGAAGTCTAGATGGGAATACACTGGCCATGGGCTTCAGTCACTGCACAATTTCAACTTCCCCAAGTGGCTACGATCTCCCTCTGTCTTGGAGGCTAAGGGCCTTTTGGCCCTGTAGCAGAATGAGACAGGCCTTTTGGACTCACAACCCCTCCAAACTCTGACAAGAGAGGGGCGGGAGAGAAGTAACCAGGGAACTGTATTTCCAGTTATGCAAAGCAGCTTGCACCCAGTTCCCTGAGGATAATCAGGGAGACGGTCATTTCTTACACCTTGGCAGAGCCCCGGTGTGTGTGTGTGTGTGTGTGGGGCGGGGTAATGGTCTCCAGGGACTGCCTACTCCATGTCTTCTGGAATTGAGCCCCGCCACTTCATCCAGCTTCTTTAGGACACACACTGCCCTGCTGTTTGATGCGCTAACCCTAAGCTGTGCACCTGCAATCCAGGTGCCTCTGCCCACATGTAGGGGTCCCAATCATTGTACCTCAGTCGTCCTCTGAACTACAACAGGCTGTTCCCAGCTTTCTCCAATTTGAAGCACGCTCTGTGCTGCACATACCAGCATGTTCTGGCAGCTTCTGTGACAGCTCAAATCCCTTTTTTTTTTTTTTTAAATACTGCCCATCCTCTACCTCTGGCTTCCCTCCCTTGCATGAACATCTGTTGCAAAGTCAGACACATATTCTCTTCACCATTCCCTCCCCCCTACATGAGTGCTATCTCTCCAGCTAGACTCTAATATTGAATTTGGATGACCCAGACTACTGTGGACCTTGTCTGTGCCCAAGTCAGAAGTGGAAGGACCGTTTTCATTCCTCCTAACAGTTCTCAGCAGAGATTCCCTCCTCGGGAGTGGAAGGGTGTTCTGGGAGCCAGGGTAGCTCAGGGGGTAGGGGGCATAGTGGCTGAGACGTCCTGGGATGTTTAATTCTACCCAGACTTCACCAGGATTGCTAACCCGAGATGAGCCAGGCACCCCCTGCACACCTCATAGCTGAGGGGGGTGCCCTGGATAAAGAATGAGGCCAGGTGTTGACAAAGCCAGTGCAAGTCACAGGTGAGCTCAACTTATGGGGTTTACTGCCACTGTGGAGTCATTACTGAAATTGAAACAACTTACCTGCTGGGAAGAGAATTTGGGATAAACTGCGAACTTCAAAAAGTTTCTGCCTGGTAACTGAAGAGGTAACCATGGCAACGGGAGGCAGGCTGTGCTCAGAGAGGGCTCTTCATCTTGGGCAGACAGCTTTGTGCTGTGGGATTTGCTTGTCTGCCACTGTGCACATCAATCCCTTTGTCTCCTCTGCTGTCTTTGTCGAGTGGGCGAGAGTGCTGGCTCAGGAACTGGAGATTAGATGCAGGTTTCAGCTGTTTTCAGTTCCAGCAGACTTAAGCTCAGGGCACCACCAGCACGGCTATGCTGTTGTTTGCAAAATGGAAATTGAAAACCATCTCTGACCCAGTCATAGGGTGTAGAAAGGACAGGGTGATTTCAGGAGGCTCTCAGTGTAATCCTTGCTATTATCAGGCTGTTGGGCTGATTCCACCGCTGGGCAGCTGAGGGTAAGCTAAACTCATTTTTGTCATATGAAGAAAAGTGGCCCCAGATACCACCCACCTGGCAGCTATCTAATAAAAACAAGCTTTGAGGGGCGGGGAACGTCAGGTAAACAACAACCTCATGAGAGCTGACAAACTCCTCCAGCAGAACGAGCTGACACGGGCCTGGTGAACTGCACCCTATATGGACAAAGGGCCTTGCCGAGAAACACAGGCATTCAAAACACACCCTTCCAAAGCCTGGTTGCATCCAACACCCCCTCCAAACCCTGCCTGCCTCCCTGCCCCACACCAACTTTTGAGAGAGGGTTCGCGAGAAAGAACAGAGCCGAGGCTGGCAAGGCAGGAGGTGCTGGCATCTCAGCTGCTGCTATGCCTGTCTCTGTGCCCCTCTAACTACCCACTAATAGCCCAGAGGGCTGGGGGGAGCGCCGCTCTGGCTCACAGAGTGCATTCTGTCTCCATTTAATTGGGTTATCTTCAGCAGGTCCTGCTTAATAAGGGGGGCTGCTCGGTCAAATGACCGCACGTTGCACAGATTTCAACTCTTCACACAGGAGGTGTCTCCACTCCTACCTAGCTTGCAGTCCTCCCCTTCTCGTCCTCCACTGTGGCTTCTCCTTTTCCTTCCCCCGCTGGTTTTTTGGGGCCTTCTCACTGAGCTCAGTCAGGGGGTAAACTTCTGTAGGGTAGATGAAAACTACGGGGTTCTTATGGCCCTCCCACCATCATCAGCATCAATGACCGACACCTGTGTCTTACATGCGCGATTGATGGTGGCACCTGGAGTGTGGTGTGCATGTGCATAATGGAAGCACATGAGCCAGAGACTGAGATCCTGAGCACACAAGAGCGGCGGCAGAAGACGGGTGCGGGCAGGGGACAGGTGCAGGTAGAGGGCCGTGCAGCCGAGTGCAGCAGACACCAGCGGAGAGGCCACGAGAGGATGCCAAGACCTGAGAGCCCAGAAAGTGAAGATTCTTCCCAGCCCCCAGCCCCAGGCCTCCCTGCACCCCCTGCTCCTGGTGGCCTCCCTACAGGTGGTGTAGAAAGATCGTTAAAAGCCTGAGAACGCCACTCCAGGACTCTTTCCCCTGTCTGCCCAGACTGTAGAGAACCTGCCCCATGCCTTGCTGACACCACAACCTCCTTCTCTTGTTTTTAATTCTTCGACTCTTTCCTTCAAGGCCATGCTAAGGAGGAGCAAATTTTAGATTTCCCTCATGAAATAAAAACCTCAGTCCCATGAAGCATGACACCGCAGTCTTTTCTTGTTGCCGAGCCCTCCCCGTGTCCCTATTAAGGAAGGCTCACAGTACTGCGAGCCATCTGAACGTGACGCCGTTTGAAGTCCCTTACGTGTAGTTGTGGGTGCTTTGGCATACCAGCCACACCCCCTCTTTAGGACTGAGGACCTCAGTCCCAGCTGGCTCAGACCTGGTGGCCAGCTATCTGCTGTAGGCTTACAGCAGTCTCTTCTGCAGTTGTGCTTGAGAGAGTGTTGCCCTGCTCGAAATGAGGTCATCTTCTGGGGTAACCACATTGGATGGGGTCACGACAGGGTATATTGGCCTGGCCCCGTGGCTTTAGTGGGGGGGCATGGCCCCCCTCCAGAGCATCCCCTGGACTAGCTTCCCTCTGTGTGACCAGAGCAGGACATTCAACTCGCTCTCGGTCCTGCCCTGCTTCCCTCACTCGCTGGGTTCTGAGAACTCTCCCAGCAAGTCTCTGCTGAGTTCCTGTTCCTGGGGATATCAGAGGAAGAATTTGCTTATTTACGTGTGGCATGGTTCTCATCTTAGAGAGGAGGAAACTGAGGCACGGGCAGGTGAAGGTCTCCCATTAGTAAATAAAACATGATTTAAAACTTGAAAATTTCACCCTAGAACCCATATTCGGAACCTCACAGGCAGGCTCTTACTAGCAGCTGCAAAAGAAACTGAGGCCCTGGTGGTGGGTGATGCCTTCAGGGGAAGGTGAGGAGAGGGGCACCACAGGTGATGCCTGCTTAGCAGCCAGGTAGGCCTGCTCTTCCCAATGCTGACCTTGGGCAATGGCCCTCACTTTCTGACTTGTTTCCTCTCCTAAAATATGGAGCTGCTGATGAGATGTTGCTAAAGGGTAGCAGTCAGAATAATCATCACGGTTGCACTCTGTGCTCCTGTCTGTCCCCCAGAGGCTCAGGCCGTGAGCCACGTGTGCACCCCATTCCCCCCTCCCTATACCAACATCCTCCCCCGCACTACTAACCCTCCCATTAACTTGCCACCGCCCTGCTGGTTTCCTGCCTTTACTAAAGGTTATCGGGGTTTTCCTACTAAAGTGGGTGTGAGCTGCTCACCTCAGAATGACTTCTCGCCGGCCCCCATTCGCCAAGCCCGCGCCCCGCCAGGAGGAAGGGGGTGCCCCAGCGGCAGGGACTGGGACAGCTGGGGCCGAGCAGCCCGCGTCTGGAGCCCCGCCCGACGCGGCTCCCGGCCCCGCCTCCGTCTTTACGGAGCGCAGCCCGGCTCTCTGATTGGTCGGTGGCCCCTAGGCCGCTCCGCCCCCTCGCAGGGAATAAAAGCCGCGGTCTCCCCGACTCCGCGTGTGCAGTTTACAAATCCGTGCTCAACCTATCGGGCTTAGACGGGTGCAGCAACTGCCGTTCCTCTGCGCTTCGAACTTCTGTGCCCCCTGGAGCCCACCACTGTCCCACATCCGACGTGCTGCCCTGCACCAGCAGCGATGTGCCGGACCTTGACCGGCTTCCCCACCACCTGTCTGGAGAGGTAAGAGGAGCTTGTACCCGGGAGCTTGTCCAGTTGCCTGATGTAAGAAGTCAAGTCCTACTATTCCTTAGGGAATACAGGGACAGGACTTGGGTAGACCAGAGAACGGGGCGCTACTGACTTGAGTGGAGAGGCATAGGGGAGCCTGAGTCCACCTTCTCAGATGCTTTCCTTGGAGTCTTAGAGAATGTCTGGGCCAAGAGAAGGAAGAAAGAAAAGCAAAGGGGAGCAACACCAGCACAGCTTATTTCCACTGCTCCTCCTCTGCCAAATGGCAGACCTTAGGTGACGCTGACGATTCAGCTGCAGGAAGACCACATGGGCATCACCAGGCAGAATTGAGTGTTCCCAGAGTTCTTCAGTACTTGGTTTTCATTCTGCTGTCCAGGTCCATGGGCATGACCTCCCCCCCTTCCACGGGAAGGCGGGCAGGTGTTTTTCTGGGGGTCCAGGGGCAGGCATACTCTCATTTCCCAGGCACTGCTCAGCAACCTGTAATCCCTGCTGGAATTGGTGGCTTGGAAGGAGAAAGCAAAGATGAAGGCAGAAATCCGTTTCCAGAAATATCACTGACAAGCCTAGAGGGTGCGGGTGCTCATCCACAGGCAAATAATAGAGCAGAGAGACTTAAGAAAGAAAAAAGTCCATGTGTGCAATGCTGTAAATCCAGACAGTATAAGACAGAAAGTTTTTCAAACTTGGTTTGAAATCCTCGCTCAAACACTGCTTCCATTGTTTGTGGGTTCATTTCACAAATGAGAGAAGTCCAAGGAGCTACCCCAGCTTTCCAGGAACTGTTGAGGTTTGAATTTGGATGGTACCCACACCTTGAGCTCTTCTAATCCCATAAGTGCTCTTTCCTGACTGAGCAAATGGAGAATCCTCACATACTTTTGCTTTGTTTTTCAGAGCCAAAGAGTTCAAGACTCGTCTGGGAATCTTTCTTCACAAATCAGACCTGGGCTGTGATACTGGGAGTGCTGGCAAGTTCGAGCGGACCAGTAAACACTGCAAAGAGGGGTGAGTCCCAGGACCCCTGGGCGGGTTTAGGAAAGGATCATGCAAAGGAAAGAAAGCAGGAGGAGCAGTTAGGACGTGCTGGGATGGAGCTGGCCACCCGCAGCCTTCCCCCCCATCCCCACCGGCCCCCCTGCAGGATTCTAATAGGCGTTTTGCTGGTTTGCTGTGGCTGCTTGGCTCCTGGGTATGGGAGCAGGCAGTGTGGTGGTCCTGGCTTCTAAGTGCAGAGGGCACCCAGGGCCTGAATGTCTACTCACCATACTCTCCTGTCTGCGGATGTGCTGCACATGTGGGCAGGGCTAGGCCAGGCTCCAGGACCATTTGAAAGTCTTAAATCAATGTCTCTATTTCCATTAGTGTGTGCTATGGCTCAAGTCACTCACATACTGAGCACGAGCAGTGCAGGCTCAGTGCTGGGCTCTGGGGTGATGGGTAGACATAGTTTCGGTTCAAGAGACCCATATTTCCTTGGGTAAGTGTACAAGACAGAGCCCCTAGAGATGGGGATAGAAACAAGTTTGAACAGCAAAGCGGCACCTTAGAGATATTTACTCAGGGCCCAAAGGATCCCTTTCTGGCTATGGTTTCTGGTAACTGAATTGTTCTCTAGAAAGCACCACTGTTGCACCCTCAACCCAGCCATGAGTTTGAGGAGTCAGCTTCTATAATCGCCGAGCAAGTCTTGATGCACATCCACAGCTCCCATCAGAGTTCTGGCTAGAATTTGTGCTCTGCATTTGTTGATATTTTTGTTTGTTTACATTAAAATCTTGGCTCTTTTGCTTTTAGCAGAAACGTCTCAGAAGATGTGCTGGGGTGGAGAGAGTCTTTCGACTTGCTGCTGAGCAGTAAAAGTGAGTAGGACCCTGTTGTGTCTGCCTGTGGGGTGAATTGCACATGTGTCCCCATATGCTTTGGAACCAGCCTGAGGGATGCTGAAAGCGTGGGCAAAATAATAGTAGTAATAGTAATAATCACCATCCTCTAGTGTGCCAGCCTCTATTCAGAGCACAAAGGCAGGTCCTTGTTCAAGAAAATTACATCCTAAAAATAGAGCCATTAGCTGCAATTGCTGTCTTCACTTCCTTTATCCTCACTGTCCCACAGTCTGACCTGGCTCTCTCCTCCCCCCAGCTGGAGTGGCTGCTTTCCATGCTTTCCTGAAGACAGAGTTCAGCGAGGAGAACCTGGAGTTCTGGCTGGCTTGTGAGGAGTTCAAGAAGATTCGCTCGTCCACCAAGCTAGCCTCCCGGGCTCACAGGATCTTTGAGGAATTTGTCCGCAGTGACGCCCCTAAAGAGGTCAGAGCCCCAGCATGTTCAAGGGATACTCCAGACCGCACTGGTTCCTTCCTGGCTGAGAGTTGGGGAGGGCACCGGGGCAGCAGGTAGAGGACTGGGTTTAGAAGTATAAGTGACTTTATTTGGCCATGGTGAGTGGATCTCTGTGGCCAGAGCTGAGGACAGCCAGGACTCTCACTGTCCTTAACCACTGACTTCAGACACACCCAAGGGCCCGTGGGTTGGTAGGGTTATTTTTGGCTTCTTTTTACACCCACATGTGTCAACTAAGCCCGTTTTAGAGGTGCAAACCCCTTACACAACTGGAAAGACAGGTCATCTTAGGACCTGTATGACTTGGCTCTGACCCCTGGCTGACCTGCCTCTGCCCACAGGTCTGTGGTCAGTGAAATTTCCAACCTGCTCCCAGCCACGTGTGGCCTTTGCATTGCATAAGGACCATGACGCCACCTTGTGGACAGATGATAGTAATGCCTTCCTTTTGCATTTTCTGAGCACATTTATTC
Organism: Condylura cristata; assembly: GCF_000260355.1. Taxonomy (NCBI): domain Eukaryota; kingdom Metazoa; phylum Chordata; class Mammalia; order Eulipotyphla; family Talpidae; genus Condylura; species Condylura cristata. The sequence continues at coordinate 24,945,329 of NW_004567125.1, read as the reverse complement.
TATGAAAATGTGCCGAACACCATTTACTTGTAAGGTGTTACTGTCATCATCGGGGATACAACAGTGAACAAAAAGTCTCTACCCTAATGGGAGGGATGACAATAGCCAATTCAACAAATAAATATGTGCCAGCTGCTGCTGTGGGCTCAGATGAAAACCAAGCAGGCCGTGAGAGGCACTTGGCACCAGGCGGAGGTGCGAATTGGAGGAGGTAGTTCCATTACATAAAGGAAATCAGGGCTGGGCTGTCTGGTAAGGGACAACTGAACAGAGCTGTGAAGGCGTTAAGGGGGAAGAGCACATCCAAACACAGGAAACAGCAAAAACAGAGTCCAGGGAGCATCTGTCATAGTCTCAGAGCAGGAAGTGGGCTGTGTGGAGCCCGATAGTGGTCAAATCGGGGAATACCAGGTCCCTGATTCAGGTCCAGCGCTCCGATACCAGTCAGGCTTCCCTAAGCCTGTGGACCCCTTATCTCGCCCACTGCTTAACCCGCCCCACTCAGCAGTGTGCTTGCCTTCCTTCCCGCAGGTGAACATAGACCATGAGACCAGGGAGCTGACCAGGGTGAACCTGCAGGCTGCCACAGCCACGTGCTTTGAAGTTGCTCAGGGAAAGACACGCACACTGATGGAGAAAGACTCCTACCCACGCTTTCTGAAGTCGCCTGCGTACCAGGACCTGGCTGCCTCTGCCTGTCCGTCCAGCTGCAGCCCTGCTGAGCCCTCGCACACCTGAGCCTCCTGGCAGTGAGGAAGCCAGCCTGGAAGAAAGGTTCAGGCTGCCGCCTGTGTATGAGGCAGGGTCTGCTAAGCAAGCGGGAGAGGACGGGGGTGGGAAAAGTCCCTGGGCCACCTGTTTGGGGGCCACAGCCGCTGCTCCAGACACTGTGGGCTGCATTCCATGCAGGAACTCAGGACCTTGGGGTGCAGGCCAAAGATGAAGTTTGTCAGGACTCAGTGGGAAAGCAACGATTGCCTGAGAGTTCTCATGAACGCTTGTCATTTTGAAGGGGATGCTTCTGGGGCAGATTGAAAAAGTGCAGGAAGGGAAACCTGGGCCTGAGGGAAGGCAGTTGGCTCAGCTGGGTGCCTGTTGAACAGTGGGTGGCATCCCATTTCCCTAAGTCCCAGGCTTGCCTTGCCTAGAAGGGGCCCCTGGTTGTAGAATCATCTTGCTCTGTCCCGATCACCTGCCTCTGAGCTGCCAACATTCCTTTGTCCAGCCTCACAGTCCTGTCAAGGACAAGAAAGAGTGGAATGTTTTCCTCCTATTAGATTTATACCTCAAAAACTGACCTTCGAGTCCCTTTCTAAGTCAGCAGAGAGTCCCCAAAAGAGGCCATCCTGCTTGGGTGACATTAGCCTTGGTGTTCATGGTGACCTCTTGCAGGTGGTCACCGATCTTGTATTTGCAGTAGGGTCTACCTGTGAGCAGGGCTTAGCTCTGTACTGCCCTTGAATGTGGGATCTGGAGGAGAAAGTTAGTGAGCAGGTATTCAGTTCTCACACTGGCAATGAACCAACATGTAGAACCAGAGGCGAAAGGATCATAACTAACACATATCCACATGGCAGTTCTGTTTAAATTAAGCCAGTATTTTTTGTGGGGATGAAAATGGGGGGAAAGACACCCTGGGATGGAAGGGGAGCCTCATGTTTCTTTTCTGGGGTGTGAGACGTACTTATCCTAGTGTGTAGACAGATGGTACAGGAACCAAGAGTTGCCTTGGACAGGAGCTGGGAAGAGCAGAACTGGGGGGCAGAACCTGCCAATCACCTCAGGATTACCACTGAACAAACATTCCAAGATGGGACTTCTGCAGGAGCCCAGGCTGGACAGGCAGTGAACAGGGACACCTCTGAGGCCCCAGGAAATTAGCGCTGTTCTCTCTGCACTGTGAGCTTCTCCAGGAGAAAATTACTGAAGTATAACATATTGTTAGCTTGGTGACAATTGTAGCATATTATCTTGGTTACTGTAGCTGTGATGTTGCTATTGTTATTTATTGTGGTAATCTCAGTTTGCCTCTCCTAGCCAGTCACAATGGGAGTCGGCAGCTTGGCTGTCGCCCTCTCTTGGCCAGACTCTACCTCTTCAGGGGCTGGGAATTTCTAACACCTGTTGGGAACTGCTATTAAAATATTTATTTATTGTTGACAACTGGAGCTGGTTTCCTAGATAAGAATAATGTATTCAACCCCCATCTTCCTGTTTCAGCATGTTATATTCTTATACAATAAAAATAAAGCTAAACATGAGCTCCTGTCTCCAAGCACCGTGTGGTTAGGGGAAAGGGAGTAGGGAAGGCAGTGGGGTGGCGGGAAATTCCACAGGGTGGCGGGGGCAAGGGGGTGAGCATGCGCTCAGGCACCCATCAAGACTCACATCTGCCCAGGACTGGCAGAGTCAAAGAGCAGGGGAGAGGTTTTAATGGCGGCCCCCAGGCTGTCAGCCCCTCTTGCCGATGAGAGCCCCACCTAGAGCTGGGCTGTGTTGGCGACTGACCTGGCTCAGCTGATGTCATTTGAGAGGACACACCCTTTGTCCACTGACTGGATGCAGCTGGAGCCATTCCCAAGTCTGTCTGTGACAGCACGGGGCTGTCCCCAACAGGATGGTCAGGAAACCTGTGTCATTGGTTTGTGGAAACTGCCATGGCGTTTCATTTTTACCTGCTTTCAGTTTACACTAGTATTTTAGAATTGCATATAAATTTCCAAAATTAGCATTCTTCAGTACTTTCATAGAAATCTCTGAAATGAACTATGAGATGGCATTTGACAAGGGCATTTCCACACCATGGGCTAAGGGTTGAAGCTGATTTGGGAAGAATTTGAGATGGTTTGCCAGGATTAAAATTCCTGTCTCCTCTAATTGCCTACTTTTTTTTTTCTCTTTTAAATAGGCTTTGTGCTGAAATGAATACATTTAAAAATCTATTGAAATTATTTTATGTATCGAAAATATATTGAAATTATTTTTCATCTGTGCTGATGTTTCCTCTTAGGGCTCATGCTACTTATTAAATGAACATGTAGACTTAAGGTGTGCAGCCTTATGACTCACTATTAGTATATATTACGCAACGTTCTCCACTAAAAATCTAGCTTCTCCCCATTATTATACAGTTGTCTCCTTTTATCAGATCCACCCTGCCCCTTCCCTCTGGTAACTGCTCTTTTGTTCTTACTGACATCACAGTTTGTTTTGTTCTTCCACTTGTTATGTCCCACATAGGAGTGAAATCACATGGTGTTTGTCTTTCTCCACCTGACTTATTTCACTAAGCATATCCCCTCCAGTTCTATCACGTTGTTCTCCTTTCTCCACCGCTAATTTTCATTGTTTCCCCTGATTACCACTATTAAAAATTAATAATTCTCGGCCCTCCCTGGTGGCGCAGCGGGTTAAAGCACAGCACTAAGAAACTAAGGCCACTTCCGCATGAGTTCGATTCCCGCCTGCCCCGGAGGTGACCACATGGCGTGGCAGACCTCTCCTGACCTGCCCGCTGCTCCTTCATAGATCTGCCTGTTCTGCTCTCCACTCTGTCTCTGGAGAAGCCTCTCGCCGCCTCTGATCCTCTGGCCTGTGCCCCAGTTCCGTATGCAGAAATAAAAAAAAAAAATAAATCTTTAAAAAAATTAATAATTCTCTGTTGAATGACCTATTTATATACAGATCTTCCATTGACTTTTCTGTCTCCCCTATTAAGTGAAGTGACCACATCTGAGTGATCTACTACAGGGAGGAGACCTGAAGGAATCACACTCAAAGCCCAGGTCTACAGAGACAATTCTGCAGGTGTCACCAGGACAGACTTTGAGTGTAAGGACCCGGGAAGGAAAACAAGGATGTACTCTGAGGTTGCTGGTTCTTCCCACAGTTCTGCAAGGAGTACAACTACCCTGAGTTACAGATGGGGATGTGGTGTGTCAAGGGGCCCAGGCCCAGGGCAGCCAGCTTGAGAGCAACAGAGAGGCAATCTGAACCCAGCGATACTGTGGGGCCTTCAGTGTGCGAGGACTGGCAGAGGGATGTGTGGGTGAGGGCGAGTCCAGTTCCAGGGAGGTGGGCAGGTGATGGCTCTGACCTTTTCTCATGACTTTGTGCCCATCTTTTTGACTTTTTGCACCCACTTGCAATGAAGTGCGTCCCTTGTGCCTGGGTGAAAACCAAAAGCAGCAAAACTACTACCAACTGCAAGTAGCCTTATTGAACGTGGGTGAGGACTTTTGCATTTTCTGGATGAGGTGGGTGCCGGTAGGAAAAGGTGTGACTATGAGTGATACACTGTGAGTGATAGAGAGAAACGGGGGTGAGGAATACCCAGTGAGCTGGGTAGATGCTGGCAGCTTGCTCCAGCCCAGCCCTGTCACAAACAGCATGGCCTTGCCCCGGGGTGGTGGACACACATGGGGACAAGGAGCAACTCCTTTCGCCCTCTGCACCTCCTGGGTACTGGGAGCACAGCGTACTGACTCTCTGAGCATTGACGTGACTCCCTGGTGGCACCACAGGTAGCAGCGCGATATCTTTGGTCTCAGGGCTCTGCCTTCAGCTCTAGAGCACATTTGGCCAGCAAGGCTAAGTACTACCTGAGCAGGTAGCTTTCAGGTCTTCTCCTAGAGACTCCCTCTTCTGACCCCTGAAAATAATTCTTCTACAGTTCCCAGATGCCCCCCACTTTTTCAAGCTTCCTTGTTTTGCATTCTGGATCACCCACCCTGCAGTGCCCCCTTCACTCATTGTTGCTGCCTCCTTATCACATATGGATGCAAATATTAAAGCTGACTCAAAGGTCTTTCTGGGGAGACTTCCCTGAGTCTCTGAGTCTGACTACAGATGCCTCTCCTTCCAGTCCCATGCTGAAGCTCACCCAGTGACAGCCCTTAGATTAAATTCTCCCTCTAACCTCACCACCATTCCTCCACCCTTCACTCCACTTGTTCAACCTCACCCCCAATCTTCACTCCTCACCCCTTCACCTCCCTCTTATCATCCAGCAAGTGCCTGAGGTTGGGTGTGTCCTCTTCTCCAGTCTTCTACCCGCAGGGCCTGGCACGCCAAGTGTCCAGCAACTAGCTCTTGAGTTAGTCATTAATTTTAAACCTGGCAGGAGAAAGGTTTAGATTCCAACTTGCAGGCTTCTTTCCCAGGATGCCCACAGACCTCCTAGGGAGCAAATCTAAAACCAAGGTCACCATCAGCCCCCTCACGTATTTACTGCCGCCTGTTTCCCGGACCCTCCGTAGAGTAGCCCATCACCCATTACGCAGCTCCTCTGTCCCTTGACTCCATCAAGCCATTTCTCTATCAAGTCCAATCTCGAGAATAGGCAGAGTTCAGCCTCTCCACCCCAGCTCCTCTCCAGTCAGGCTGATAAATCCCTTCCAACCTGTCCTGTTCCCCCCACCCAACTCCCGCTGCAGCTCAAAGGAGCCCCTCTTTGTCCATAGAGCACAGAGCTGAGCTCACCGTGGTCAGAGAAAGCCTAGCTCTTTTTGCAGTCAGAGAGAAAGCCCGGACAAAGCTGCTCTGTTCTGCCCCAGGTCCCTGTCTTGATTTACACATGTCCTTCCTGGGTGGCTTCACTCGCAGTTTCTTTCCCAGCCCTCTTTTGGGTTCCTGTGCATGCTGTTCTCTCTTCTTGGAATGCTCTCTTCCATTTTTTTATTTTCTAACTTGGTGGTCAGAGGATGAGGAAGGGAACATCTTCCTCAAGATCTAGCAAAAATGTCACCTTCCCAGACACTACACAGAGTTCGTGGCTCCCACTTCTTCATTGGTAGGACAGAGGTTCTTATTTTGGTTGTGCTATTGCATAGCATTGCAGCTGACCTCTTTATTTTATTTTTTTTACATATTTTTAAACTTTTTTTTAAAGATTTATTTATTTATACAGAACTGGGGTACAGGCCAGAGATG